>NC_090445.1:1436885053-1437187553 GCF_031143425.1 Pleurodeles waltl
CTAAGCTCTAGCCTACACAATAGCCAGCAGCAAATGCAGTCCAGTCTGAGGCAGAGAATCAAAGAATATTGCTCAGTAAGACAGGAGACTAGGGACAGGAAGAATATTGTAAGTATTAAAGTGAATAAGGCGTTGATGTGAATTCTATGTCAGGACCAGAGGCGAGGATTAGATGTTCTTTCTTCACTTCTTTTATTACCAGCAGTCATTTACACATTATGCAACCAGAACATAATATCAAAAGGCTTCATTTCCCATGGGACATTGGAAAAAAAACAGAAGAGGCAGTTCATCCAATCCATAGCTAGTAACGCCCTTGAAGACTACCTGCGGACCCTCCTTCCTCTGCTTTCTTCACTGCTCCGGTAGCTTTCATTTAAGTACTTTCTTACTACTGTGTTGGTGATTATGGATTATGCCTTAATATCTTGCCTTTTTCTGCCATTCTGTGAATAATATATTTGCTTGTCACTTTATTAACCGCTTTCTTTGCAGCACAGCCGCGGGAACATTTATCACTCCTTTGCGGACGCTTACAGTGTCAATTTCATGGATCGCAGCCCGACCACTAGAGGACCCCGTACTTAGACCCATATTTATACTTTTTTAGCGCCGCATTTACGCCGCTTTTTGACGCAAAAGCGGCCCAAACTTACAAAATACAATTGTGCCTGAAGCATGAACACCCGTGTGGGTTCGATTCAACATCGCTACGGCTGTGTAACTGGGACACGACCCACGCAGTATTTCACATTGGTATTTTGTTCCTGATTGAATATAAAGGAGTGTTGGTGTCCCTGGGCCTCTTTCAGTGCTTGCTTTCTCTATACACATTACGGTAATTCTCCTAAAATTCTCCTGGGCTCGCTGTGGTATACATACTGCCCTCTTTCCCTAGTGGCCTGTGAACCAGCCCATTACTCTATGAATATGCAGGACCCTGCTGAGTACATGGAAGAGGAAGAGATTACTTACCTCCGTACCGAAAAAACGTTTGTCATATCAAGGGTGCCTCCATCCAGAAAGCAGTTTCTCAAGCAGTGGCACCTTTGGAGAAGAAACTCCTCCAGATGGCAGCACAATGGCAACAACCTCTTGCTCTGTGGGAAGTCTCTTCTGGGCCTCTGCCCCCCATACATCCAGGGCAGCCCACCACACTAATGACAGAGACGAAGAGCAAATGTGAAGAAGACCGTGGGGTCGATCTGGAAACTTTTGTTTGCCTCAAAAAGGCTTTCATGGACTACCAAACCCGCTTCCTGAGTCTACAGACGTCCAACTTCCCAGTGCTTCGGGGGCATCTTCTTTTCTTCTCCATCTATCAATCCCTTTAACAGGGATGATTCCCAGAATGCCTTGGATGGCAATGTCGAGCAACGTAGACTCTGGCACCCTTCTGCCAATCCCTCTTCGCCGGCAGACAATTCCAAGATAAGGCCCTCCAAACCCCAGAGTCAGACATGCGGGACCCGAATGAATTATCACACCCATGCCCCACGAAGTGAACTCCAGTGCCAAAGGTTGCCTCATATGTGGCGGGCCGCTTGCGGAAACCACTAGACAGAGAAGTCCGCAGCCGCCTTTGGGTTGAGTGTCCTTGACACCCTCCAGCGTAGGCAAAGTACCCCTCACCCCCTGAAATTGATGCCAGGATGGTCACCATCTTGGCGAACTTTGTACAAGACCCAAAAAATGGGATATATCTTTCCGGATGCTTATGTCAGGATAAGTTACTGGATATAGAAGGACCCCTACCCAAGATCCGGGACATGGCTGAATATGCTAAGGCATCCAGCACCCTTATTTCCCCGGAGCCATTATCAGGATGGGATCAACAAGCCATATTTTTTCTAGGAAACACTAACTATGCGATTTCCACCAAAAGGTGCAGATCCATCCAAAAAAATAGATTGAAAACTGGGGGAATTAGCAACATCCGAGGCATGTCTGTCGCAAAAGAGGGTCTTTTCTGGGACCCCTTTATTCACAAATTGGGGAAATTTGTAGCTACATTTAACTCCCAAGATAAGGCTCAAACCTCCATTAAGAAAATTCTTATCCCATGTGTTTTTGACGGGGCTGGTCATGGAAGGGGGCGCTTGACCATCCGTACTCTCCATCAATCATCTGCCAGAGGCTCTGGGATACGACGGGGCCAGTGGCAGAACTCATCCCGTTTGGCAACTTCTGTCCAACTACAAGCAACCCCCTCCAGAGAGGTTCGAGAGGAAGCTCCAAAGGCAACTGCTCCTACACTACCCCTAAAGGTGAGTGTGCAGTGCCTCTTGGGGATTATACTTGGGGGCAGATTGTCAGAATTGTTTCACAACTGGGAGCTTCTTACATCAGATGCATGGGTTCTTCAAACAGTGAGGGGCTTCCAAATAAAATTCTATGGTTTGCCATTCCAACCACAGAGACGGAGACCCCTGTCTTCTCCAATTTAAGCTGATCTCATGGATTCAGAGATTGGACAACTCTTGGAGAAAGGTGTGAGTGTTCAAATGCAGTTACATTCCTATGGTTTTCCCAGCAACCTCTTCCTGGTAGAGGAGAGGGATGGGGGGCAAGTCCTGTTATAAATCTAAGGAAATTCAACAAGTGACTGTTTTTTGCAACTTCAAGATGGAAGGTGTCCATCTCCTCAGAGACTTGCTGCAGACGATTGACTGGTGCACCTTAACTTGAAGGATGCCTATCTCACTATTCCCATCTTCCTTCCTCACTGGCACTTCCTACAAATTCAATGGCGCTCACAGATCTTCGAATTGAAAACATATTGAAAACATAGGGGGGCATTACAACCCTGGCGGCAAATCAGTGGTCGGACCTCTTTGGCGGCAGCCTGACCACCACAATACGACCGTGGCGGTTCCACCACGGTCAGACCGCCAGCACCGCCAGTTTTCCTCCACAGGAGGGACTGGCGGTGCTGGTGGTACTAATCAGTCAGGGCAGCGCTGCAAGCAGTGCTGCACTGAGGGATTACAACCCCACCTCTCCTCCAGGTTTTACATGGTGGTAGCACCGCCATGTAAAGGCTGGCGGAGACAGGGTGCGGGGGGCCTGCACTCCCCATGCACTTGGTATGGGCAGTGTAGGGGCCTCCATGGCCAGCCCCATCACGCTGTTCATTGTCTGCTTTGCAGACAGTGAAAAGCGCAACATGTTGATGCACCCTACTCACTGCAGCATTGCCGCCAGCTCAATTATGAGCAGGTGTCAATGTTGTAGGCTGTTTCCCACTGGGGTGTTTCCACCCACTGACCCAGCAGGAAATTCCTACTGGGGCCCATGGTAATGCAGCTGCACTGGCGGCAACCTTACCACGGGTGTTTGGCGGATGCCTTTTCCATCCGCCACACTCATAATGACCCCCATAATCTGCATCTCCATGCCGGATGGAGATACAGTTTGTTTTCAATGTGTAATTTGTATACAGTTGTAAAATCCGTCCTCTCCAGGAACATCAGGAATGCAAAACATTACTTTTTATAGATGTTACAGTGGAATAAGAATGATGAACTGGCTAAATTGTATAATTAATATGAAGTCTAAAGGACACATCTGCACTCTGCAAAACATAGTCACACAGGAAGGGAGAGCGTAGATGAAGTTTTGTCAAGTACTGAAAACTACACACAATACAATGCACAACTAAAAATAGGAGATCTAAAACCTCATTTGTGTCAAGGCTAACAGAACTTAATAATATTAAACACAGTAAAAACATTGCATTTGTATTTTTTCAGTATTTATTAGTGCACAGAATGATTTATTGTGGAATCCGGATCCGCATATTCAATTGGGTTGATTAAGCATGATTGTGGACTATATTACAAAACTGGTATATAATCAGTACACTATTAAACTCAATCAATGGCAGCCTGTCATTCAGGATCCCAACATTTTAGTGGAGTACGGCAAGGGTGCATTCTTACACAATGTAAGCTACGTAATTTGTACCCCTTTAAAATAGGTAAAAAAATCAAACAAATGTAAATAAAGCTGAATTGTTTGCTACCAAAAGAAGACAAGGGGTAGATGTATAAAGCCCTTTTACAATCGCAAACCCTACAAATGGCAAAAGCACAGATTTTGGAACCACAAAAGGGTTTTAAGAATTTACAAAAGCCCTTCTAAAATCTGAAAACTCTTCCCCACTTACTCAAGGTCTTTTACAATTATTTTTCAAATTTCATAAAGGAGGGGCATGCAACCCCCTTCTTTATCTTCTTCAGAAAGAAATGCATCAATATTTTGTGACCTAATTGAGGTAGCAACAAATTGATCAGTTACCGACCCCCACATTGAGATGGTAACTGATTTGCAAAGGGAAAGCTGTCATCCTCAAATACCTTCCACTTTGGGAAGCATGCCAGCAGCCCAGGAGGAGCAGGCTACGTGTTCCCGAACTGCAAACAATTTTTTTAAAGGCACACTGGTCCCTTTAGTGGACACAGGCTGATTTTAAAAATGAGCACTGGGAAAGCCATTAGGTCTCACCCTTAGAATCTATTGGCTTAGACAATGCACCAATAAGAAGCCCAGTAACTTTTGCTGATGCTGTGTAGCAGCAAAAGAGGCAAAATGACATAGCCATTGTTGACATTTGTGTCACTTTGTAGGCATGTGCATGCATTATGGTTTATGAGCATGCATTTTTCTTTTTGTTTTAATCCACAGATTTAAGATAGTAAACACTATTTAGATTGGCTCCAAAAATAAATTGTAAGTGCACAAAAGGGCTTTTGTTAAAGAGGAGCACCTGGCAGCAAATGGCACCTCCCAGGCCCTTAAAATAAAGGCAAAATAAAATAAATGCCTGCAAGGTGTGGGAGAGCAACAGAGGAGTGGGTAAGGGGAAACAACAAGGATTTTAGGGGGATAAAATAAAAACAAAGGGCACCACAACAAGAAGTGTGGGGTCGTACAAGAGAGAGATAGAGCAGAACACAAGGGAGAGAGACACTTTGCACAGGAGATTGTGTATTTGGCAGGTGAGGAGCACATGAGGGAGAGAGCTGGAAAACACATGCAGCCACATTAAGTGCTTAACAGGAAAGAAAAAAGTAGCTCTCTAAATGTGAGCAGTTGAAGGGTACAAGTCTGCCAATCAAAAGGATGTAAAGAGGCTATGATCTAGGTAAGGGACAAACACACAATGGACAAGAAAGTCCATTGGATAGGAAGCAAGGAAATAAGTGTTACAATAAAGTCAACCAATGGAGGTAATGGGTCTGCTCTAAGCCTCCAATAACATCTTGGCATAGTCCATAAAGGTCTATCAGCAAACCTAAAGATTTTCCCCTTTTGGGAAAGCAATGCAAGAACAGAAGTTTTCTGTCCCTTGCAGATTTCAATCCCTGCATTTGCTACAAATCATAGGGGGTCACAAACTGTAACCTATCCAATACTCATTACGCAGGTCATGTTGCGATGACCTGTGAATGGAAAATTTACAACATAACCTATTAGCACAAGATGCATCACAAATTAATTTCCCATTTGCAAATATATCAGTGTGCATTTTGCATGCTTGGTTTATACTAGAAATAGGTCATCTGCTCCAAGCTCTTCTCAATTCTTTGAGTCCAAATTACATAAAAAAATATAGAAGGACAACTACCTCTTACCTAACATATTTTTGCCAGTCATAAAAATGGTGCAGCAATACAGCTGGAAAGCTACATGTGGTGTAGGGTTCCAGACTTAGCATTGCATCCGTCATGTGAATTTTTTAAGATGATCAAATATGCAAAACACACTTTCTCTTTCTTGTCTCTGCAGCAAATCATTTTCCCATAGAAAAAGCCCTTCCTTTACAGCCTGAGCTAATCAGGAGGTGATAGGTTATTTTCCCATCTTGGAAAAAATTCTGACTAGTTCCAGGCTAGGCAAGGTTCGAATTTCATTTTGTGAATGTCGACAAACATACATGGAATAATTCTCAGCTGCAAGTGCATGCTCATAGCAGAAAATATCTTTATGAATATGACCTGTGATTAGAAGTTTTTCCCCATCCACACTTACCAGATATTGACTTTACTTTACTACTTACAAATTGGCATCGCAGCTTAGAATACTAGTTTCTTCAAAGCTTTTTCCCAGTTCCTCATGATGACAAGATGGGTAAGCGAGGTAAGTGATGGCCACTTGTATCTATTATGACTTTAGATCACAAGCAGGAATTCCAGCAAGACTGATTCATCGTGCATAATTTAAAGACTGCAATTAACGCCGACAAGGAGGCACAGCCGACCCTGGAGGGAGGAGGGATAACCCCCTTCCCCTGTGGGTGGTACATAAACGGCACGGCAGCAGCAGCACGCAAGAGCACCCCAAAGAAAGGGTCAGTGAGTGACCGAGTAAGTTTGGGTTCAAGGGTCCCAATGAAGAAAGAGTGGTGTGGACACAAGCAATATCTAAAAGGTGACCGGGACAAGTCATCCCCAGCATTGGCTCCAAAAGAAATCGCCTGAGATGCTGCACAAGAGGATCACCCTTCCCCCAGGAGCAGCTGATGATTGCGAAGATGAGCCACATGCATGGTCAGAGGCTTGTCCCGGTGAGGCATCCGACACCGAAGAAGAGCGGGCATGGGCAGGGTGGCGACAAACACACCTTCGCGGGAGGAACACACCTGTCACTCCTTTTTGGCACATGGATCCAGGACACCGGTGCCACAGGGGAAGGCAGCAGGCACCTGGGACCTGCAATTGCGATGGATACAGCAATCTAAGAGCTAATCCTGCTGCATAAGACAGCGCAGAACCTCTGGGTCTCGGGTTCGACTCAGAGCAAACACGGGCTTGGCATTTCAATCTCCCAAAAGCGACGAAATGGTCATGTACTTTTCCAGGGGTACATGCTTCCCTAAGCGCCTAGGGAGAGCGCCACAAACATTGAATCACGGGTAAAACATGCCTATCCCACCATGTAGGCACCAGGACCAGAATGGTGGTGCCAAGTTGAAGGTGGCGGGCATTTGGGAACATAACCAGCACCCCACGAGTGCAACAGGGCCAGAAGTTCATGCTTCCATTAGGCACCTGAAGCCAACACAGCAGTGCTTGTGGGGAGCAGCCCAACAAGGTTTTTATTTTTTATTTATTTATAATTTCAACACCAAACCTCCAATTATAGGATATAAGAAGCAAACCTTCCAAATACAACACATATATCAGTATTGAATACGTTAATTACATTGCATTTGCGCAGTCACATTCAAGGTTCCGTATATTTTCAAGCGGGTAATAGCATGTAATGTAATATTTCACAACCTCGGTTTTATGAGGCGCAGTGTCCCTCTAACATTCCATAACCTCAGTCATTGCGGGGCCCCACATTATGTAACAATGACAACTCGAGCAGCTGGCAACTCCAGCTATTCAGAATTTCCTCTCCTTACCAATCAAATACGTTTGATACGGGCCCCAGTAGTTCTTTGGATGGATTTGTAGTGGGGTCAGTTCATTGTATGTATCAGTCTGGGTGCTACAGTAGGTCATATCCGTGTGCCAATCCCTCAATGTAGGCAGTGACCCCCGTTCCCATCTCATTGCAACGTGGTGCTTTACCAAAAGCAGGCCCATGGCCATCAACCTCCTTTCCTCCTTCTCCACCTCTCTATCATATCCCAATAGTGCTAACAATGGTGTAACCTCAAGCTCTGTACTCGTTATCTGCTCCAACTCAGCAAATACCTTCAGCCAGAACCCATGGATACCTAGGCAAGTCCATGCAATTTGAAGGAAGTCTGCCTCCGCCACCTCACATCTCGGACACTCAGCCGAGTCACAGAGTTCATATCTCTGTAGCCTAGTGGGGGGTGTAATAAAAGCAATTGAGGTATATAAAGTGGACCAACCTGTGCCTCCCACTTAAGGATAACGATCGTGTCTTCGAGCAACAATATTGCCATTGATCATCCGACAGATTAGTGCCCATGTCCCTCTGCCAATCTAATCTGGCCTTTAGTAACCCAGGTTTTTGCACCTCTTGTGCGAAAGAGTATAGTCTAATCACTAATTTCATCATATTTGTCTCTTGGGTCAACCAGGAGAGGGCCAGAAGTTCAGTAGGTTCAGAAAGATCCCATCCTACGATCTCACAGAAAGCATGCCGAGCTCTGTAATCTTGGCATTCCATGAGTGGAGTCTTAGCAATAGTGTGAGCAATGCAATCTTCCCAAGGAAGCATTCTGCCATCTCGGAAAATATCACCCACATAATTTATACAGAGGTTACCAAATGTTGTAATTGCACCCTTGTCTTGGTTCAGTGGGAACCACACACATCACTCTACCTTCGTCAGTGGGGAGTACAATAGAGGAAGTGCCTGTCTGGCCATTAGTTTGTGGCAAGCGTGTGTCGCAGTATTGAAAGAGTCTATGATACCGTACCACCTCTTGGGGGGGGGAGAACAATTGCTGCAGCAATGGGTGATGTTACGAAATATCTCGCTCCATATAGGCATGAGGTGCATCATGTGGGCCATGAATCCAGCTGTGTGCAATCATGCCGCTCGGGACTTCATAGTAGATCTCAAAGTCTGGAGCCCCTAGTCCCCCCAATTCATACGGTTGTGTGAGTACGCCCCATCTAACTCTAGGCTGTTTCCCCAACCAGGCCAACCTGACCAGCAGTGATCTCAGCATCCTAAATGTTGTCTTGGGAAGCAGTATAGGGACATTTTGGAACAGAAAGAGAAATCTCAGCAGGACCACCATCTTCATGAAGGCTAGGCATCCCAGTAGAGAAAGGGGAAGTCTGATCCATCCATCTATCTACGGCTTTGGACAACTTTTGTGTAGCTCTGCCATAGTTCTCATATAGGACCACTGATGGGTCAGTATGTAACTTAATCCCCAAGTATCGGACGGAATCCTCCGTACACAGGAGTGGGAAGTCAATTGGCACCAGGGTCGTGGCTGGAGTAAGGGGGAATATAATAGATTGCTCCAGTTAACCTTTAAACTGGAGTAACCTCCAAAATGGACCATCTCCCAGACTAAGGAGGAAAGATTACGCTCTGGGTGAGATACATACAACAGAGTGTCTTCTGCGTAAGTGGAGATCGTCAACATGTACCCAGGGAAGCGGCTACCTCTGTGCCTGTAGTATTCACGTATGGTGCATGCCAATGGTTCTGCCACCAGGGCATATAGAAGAGGAGACAACTGGCACCCCTGCCGAGTTCCCCTTGTTCTATAGCATTGAAGACAATGCTGATAACTCTCACCCGTGCCATGGGCTAAGTGTAAAGGGTCCTCACCATTTAGAGAAACACCTCTCCCACTCCGATACGATGCAGCACCGCAAACATAAAACTCCATTGGACAGAGTCGAAAGCTTTTTCTGCATGTAAGAAGACCGCAGCAGCCCGCACTGTGGGATCTATATGTTGCAATGCACCAAAGATAGTTCTGAGGTTCATTGTTAGGGAACGACCCAGAATGAAGCCTGACTGCTCCTGTCCTGCCAGCCGGGGGAGATGGGGAGCCAGTCTATTTGAAGGAATTTTGGCATATATTCTTGTGTCAACATTTAGTAAAGAGAGGGGCCCATATGACGAACAGTGCCAGGGGACTTGCCAGGCTTGAGCATTGTGACGATTATAGCTCCTCTCATAGTTGGCAGCATAAGGGCATTAGTGGCGATTTCACCAAACAAGGTCTGCAGGTGAGGAATAAGGATCTCTTGATATGTATTATAAAATGCCACCATGAGCCCATCGGAGCCTGGAGCCTTGCCAGCTGCCAATTCCTTAAGCACCCTACCAACCTCGGTCAGTTGCAGTGGGGACATAAGGCGCTCTCTATCGTCATTGTTGAGCCAGGTCATTGTAATATGTTCCAAATAATCGTTGATGTCTGGGTCATTATGCACTGGCTGCAGCCCAACAAGGTTGGCTGGGTGGCCATCACTAGCAAATCCTGCACAGATGCTCAGCCTAGAAAGAAGGGTCGTTCTTAATGATTTGAGGATATAAACTATGTAACACGCAGTATTGAATGCAGTAAACAGAAAGGCAGGTCGAGCACTGCTAATCAAAAGATATAAATAGAAGTTGGTGCAACTTAGTTAATATACAGAGCTAACGGTCGCAATAATAACAATGTGCACGAAGAACAAGTATGAAGTGAAGCACCTGCTAGTGCAGATAGCATACAACACAATAGCCAGGGTGTGGGTTTGGCAGTCATCATACTGGCAATGTCCAATAAGACAGGACGTGTTACGCCAAAACAATGCACCAAATTATGGTGAGCATTTTCGCCTCAATTGAAGGTGCAACTGAATTAGTGTGCCTACCCCATGGTTAAGAGTCGCATCCGTCTCACACCTAGGCCAAGAATGGTGATAGAACATGGATGCGGATATAGCGTACACACGTAGATGTAGAGGGAACAAGCATTTGCAATGCAATAGCTCTTGCATTTTCTTGAGGTAGAGTTATTAGCATTATAAATTCAGAACTGGACTTTTCTTGCCACATAAATTGGTCAACCCTGTCTCATAATTTCGTCTTTTGCTGTTATGTTTTGGTGGTCACTGGCATCTACTGACATTAGAAATCACAAGCCCTTGAGGAGAGACGAGATGATGACTGCCCTACCTCGCGTTGTGTAAACGTCTGAACAGAAATTGGAAAATAAGGGTGGGAAAGTATTTTCTTTTTATTTTATCAGAATGAAAAGTCTTGCATGCATTCATGCCTCGCATTTCAATGAGCAGAGCTACCTGAGAAGATGTATGGTCCCAATAAAGGAGATAAGCAGTTCCCTGTGTGCAATGTTGTGACTGCTGGCAGGGTGGAGCCCTGAAGAGAGAGTCTTGATATGCAATGCAAGGCGAGGCTAAGTAAGTTTCACATCACTGATTCTAGGTTTAGCTACATTCTACCAGAAAGGACATATTGTGGCTTTCTGAGGAGTGAGCTAAACAACCAGGTGTTTCTTTTGTAAAATAAGCTTATTTTAGGAGCCAGAGTTAAACGAGGACAACACTGGAATAAAGCCAAAACAAATGTCAGGGACATGGGAGGCGATGTGAGGAACAGAATGTTGCAATAAAACACAGGCAGCTACCAGCTTAAAACACCCACAGTGAAAAGGGGGCACCAAAGAAATAACAAAAATAGTCTGTCACAGCGACAGATAAAGAAACCAAAGAGGAATAATACAGTAGTTAGTTACTGCTCTGAAATAGAAAAGGGAGTGAGAAAAAGGCAGAACTGACCACTAACGAGCAATAATTTTTAAAGGGCACTGCAACCAACAGATGAAATCAATTTAAGCCATAAGAAGTATACTAAAAGTATACACAAGGTCATCTTACGCTCGACCTAAAAAGAGGACTGGCAGTAGACCACCAGGTTGGAGAGTTGTACTGAAAGTTAAAAAGTCCCTGATGACTCATTGTATTGCCGGACCAGTATGGCATACACTATCAGGGGTGCTTGATTCCTGCCCCTGGCCTGTTCTCATTAGGGAGAATATTCATTTATCAGCTGGGTCGTGATACAGATTGCACCCACCACTTTTTGCACGGATATTGGATTGGGATTACAAGCATCAATTTATTACTGCCAGCGTACTGAGGCTGGTAAAGGGAAAGAGTGTGCCTTAACAGCCATAACTTCTGTCTTAGGAGCTGGGGTACCAGGTTTGAGTCTTGGGTTTGGGTCACAACACCCAGTGGTCATGGGCAGAACGCTTAAGCACGGGGTCTAGCAGGTTTTACCCAACCAGGTGTTTTTCCCCCCTTGAAGGAACATGAGTCAGGGACCAGCGTGTTGTTGGGCCTGAGTGACAGAATAACCCCTCCAGGAAACATGGGACATGTAGCACTAGAAACGTATTGCCTCAAAGCTACAGCTGAAGGCCAGTACTGCCCATCTTCATACCTCATCACCAGACATAGCAAGTGCATTTCTGGTGGGGGGGGTGAGTATCCAGTTCTTTTTTTTAATAGTGCTAAGTGTATCAGTGAGTTAAACTTTCAGTGTCCACTTTGGCTGTGAGTTGTAGTAGGTCACAAGACCAGGTTCTAGCAATTCAGACTGACCATTCATCCTTGCAAGGGAGATAATTCAGAACTTTATATTATGATAGTTGTTATGAAGACCTGTTATGCTAAGCGAAAGAGAATGCTGAGGTACAAAGCACTACCTTGGAAACACACTGTTTAAGGTGAGTTAAGAAGAAAGGACAAAAAGAAACAGGCAGTAGTAGTAGAAAAAGCAAAACAGGGAAGAAAAACAAAAATTACACAATGTTTTTTTATTTCACTTTGATGTAAGACTTTGTACAATGTGAAAGAAGTGTGCCTTCATTTTTGCATACTTTCCATACAGGCGAGTGTCTGTCTTGCCATTGTGTGTGTCTTTCTTGACATAGGGGGTCATTACGACCCTGGTGGTCTCAGACCGCCATGGTCACGGTGGCAGTCTTACCGCAGCCAAAGCGGTGGCCCAACCGCTTCAGCGGCAGTCTGACTGCCACATTATGACCTTGGCAGTTGTGCCACTGTCAGACCGCCAGTTTTCCTCCACCGGAGGGACTGGCGGTGCTGGCAGTCCTAATCCACCTGGGCAGCGGTGCAAGCAGCACAGTCCTGGGGATTACAACCTCACTCTCCACCAGCTTTTACTTGGTGGTAGTACAGCCATGTAAAGGCTGGTGGAGACGGGGTGCATGAGGTCCCAGGGCGCCCCTGCACTGCCCATGCACTTGGCATGAGCAGTGCAGGGGCCCCCATGGCCAGCCCCATGGCCAACAGGTGCTGGTGCACCCTACGCACTGCAGCATTACCGCCGGCTCAATTATGAGTCGGCGTCAATGTTGTAGGCTGTAAAACATCGTTTCTGCCTGTTGACCCAGCGGGAAACTCCTAATAGGGCCCACAGGAATGCAGCTGCACTGGCGGCAACCTGACCGCAGTTGTGTGGCAGATGGCCTTTTACGGTCCGCTAACCTTATAATGACCCCCGTAGTGTGTGGTTTTAAGCGTAGTGATGGAAGCAATGCTTAATTTGCCCACGGATGCAGGTGGTGGCACTGGCATTCATATCTTGGGACCAGAACTACATTTTCATTATCAGTCTTTGATCCGAGCAAAATATAGACAGAAAAACGACAAGGAAGGAACAGAAAGATGGAAAACAATGAAAAAAGGAGAAAGGAGGGATGGTAAATAAACTGGTAGAATGGGTATGAAGAAATAAGAAGGGTATTGAAACATAGGAGCTCACTTAAAGATATCCCTCTCGTAAGATGTAGTTTAGTCAAAAGATGTGCCTAGAGCAACATTCTATAAGAATACAATTGTATTTTGTAAGTTTGCGCCGATTTTGTGTCACAAAATGACGCTAATGCAGCGCAAAAAAAAAGTATAAATCAGGGCCCAAATGTGTTAGCATGGGTCAGCATTGCAGTTGCCTGCAGCAGCCGGAAGTCTAGATGTATTAATCTTGTCATGCTGTAACTTTGTATGAACGTTTAGCATTCAAGTTTCCTTTGGTCACTGTCCCCCGGAGTACCTCGTAGGGTAGTTTAGTGTTAAGTGCCGGTGAAGGTGCTGCAAGTATAGAGCACTACTACAGAACAAAACTAATTTGAATCAAGCTCCAAAATTTAAGGGTGGGGAAATAACGAAGAAATTAAAAGGGCAAATGCAGCCGAATTCACTTAGTTGCAAGGTAACACTTGTGAAGCTAGGTTGCTCATTGTGAAGCTAGGAAAGATTATTGCTTAACGGCAGCCCACATGAACAGGGATGAATGCTTGGGTTGGTAGTTTAGGATTCGCAGGTTCGAATCCCACTGGTTGCATTAGGTGATGCCTGAACAGAGCATTAATTAACATATGGATTCTGTACTTACATTCCTGCATATGCTCTAGATGGGACACACATGAATTCAATCGGGGATGGTTTAAGCCGGTATGAAAAGCCATACGGCTTCATGGCTTTGGAGTTTGTCAGAGCTCCTAGAAACAAACCTACCAGTGGCGGCTGGCAGCTTTAGGAGGGAGGGGGGCGGGCGGGAAGCACACACACACTCATTCTCTCACACGCACACGCATGCACATCTATTAACAACACTCATAACATTCAAACATGCACATACACACCAAACATTCATTTTAAAAGATCTCACACACACACACACACTTACCTTCAGCTGAGAGGCCCCAGGAGGATTGGGACTGCTGCCTTTCCTCACTGGCTAACCTTGGGTCAGCCAATGAGGGAAGGCAGCAGTCTCAGCCTCATCACAGAGTGGGATGGGGTCAGTGAGACTGCTGACCCCACCCCACTCTGTGACGAAGTGTCACTGATTTACACTCGCCCTGGGCGCTTCAAGACTTCAACCTGAAGCGCCCAGGTCGAAGTCAATGGGTGACGCTTTCCTAGTCATCCGGGTGAGGGCCTCGAGGCACCTTTGCTGAGCTGAGGAGGTCAAGCCCACAGGAGCTGTGACCTTCTCAGCCCAGCAAAGTTCAGCTCAGGCAGCCAGGAGTCTGCGCAAATCACGCATGTCTGCTCCTGCCTGCCTGACCTGAACATGAAGAGTTTTTGTCAGGCTGACCTTTTTTCATCTTGACAGACACTCTTCATGAGGGGCAAAAGGTGTGGGAGTGTGGCCCCTCCGCCCTGAAGGACGGGCTGCGCCTGAAACCTACTGCTCTGGCTGAGCATTTCGGGGCAGAATCAGTGGGTGGTAGTGCAGCATGTCTCCAGTTCCAACCACTCCAGTGTTAAGTTATTAAGTATTATTAGTGTTCATATGTGAAGAAATGTTTTACACCTAGCCATAGGGGTCACGAGCACACTCTGTGACATCTTACCGGTGTAGGCTTAATGATTACACAAGTGTACTTGCGATAGACAGAGTGCACACTAGTGGAAATTAGTGGCCAGTTTGCGATTTCCTAAGGAGCCACGTTCCTTCATGCCATAGTTCACATGCTTTAACTTCTCATTCAAACTGGAGGGCTCTGGTCGGGGGAATTTCAGCCTCCTAGTGGCTGTTATAATGATGCAGAATATTAAAATGTTGCCTGGTATGACTGGCAGTGGGCAACTAGTTTAAGAAGGCACAATGAGAGCACTACTCAATGTGAAAGTTCCAAGTATGACACATCTTCCTCCCTTCCATGTAAAAACAAGCACATTTAAATATTTACATACAGTGGAAATCCACCTATTCTGGAATGTAAAAAACTTGAAAGCATGAATAAGAAAAAAACAATAAAATGCAAAAACAAAATAAAATAAAATAGGATTCAATTGAGGAAAAATGTAAACCAAGATACTTTATGTTAAACACTTGCAACACTACTCATATTAAGTGAAAAATTAATTGGATGGAACTAGCTCACTCTGAAATACTCAAGCTAATTTTCGTTATGAAAAGTTCAAGATAGTTCTCTTATGTAATCCTTCAAATATGTAGGTAGTCTTCTTTCTCTCATTATCCTGCCTTCCCTTCTACCACCACCAACTCCCAATACATCCTCATCAACCTCACATCTTCTTACATTACTCCCAAGAGGCGACAAGCTTTGTGAGCTATCTGTAGGTTCACCTACATCAGTCTCAGCCAACATGAAACCACTACACCCCTCGTCAACGTTATTAGCACCCTCTCTAGACTGACCACATGCACCTCCCTTCTGATATAAAGCTACTCTGTGTTTACTCCATTTGGTTCCATTGGTCAACACCACATATAGATCACATACTTGTTTGACCTCAAATGGACCACGGAACCTAAACCATCTCTGACCTACACGTCCATCCTCAACTTTTACCCAACTTCCAATTTGTATATTAGTATGTGTGCGTGCCTGTGAAGTCTTCCCATAACTACCATCCTTTATCAAATCATCCGTCAATCAGCTTGGAACTAACTTCATTCTAGCTTTACGCCCTCTCATGATCTCGAAAGGTGTTTTTTCTTTATCCCTAAGCCTAGTGGTACAATGAGCCCAAACAGCTTCTTGCACTGCTACATTTATATCCTTATTCCTCCATATAGCCAACTGAATAGTTTCTTTAATCATAAGGTTCATTCTCTCTGCAACACCATTTGCTTGAGGGTTATATAGTGCTGTACAGTTGTGTTTGATCCCATGTGAAATTTGAAATTCTCTCATTCCAACAGACATTAGTTGCGTGCCATTGTCTGTAATAATGGTATGGGGACAACATTCCCTTCTGAAAACATTTTTCAAAATGTTAATGGTGTTCCTTGTTGTCACCTCTCTCATAAATACAACCTCCATCCATTTGGAATACACATCCACCAAGACCAAAGCATATCTTAAGTTGTAACCAACATCTGGCAACGGCCCAATAAAGTCCATGCAAACTGTGTGCCATGCTTCCCCTGGGTCCTCAATGTGTCCCATTTCGGACTGCATCTCAGGTTTTCATCTTTTTTCACTCTCCTTACAATCAGTACACTCTTCCACCCACTGAGCAGTTTGCACGTCAATACCAGGCCACCAAAATTCTTCTTTCACTTTCCTTTGAGTCAACGTTTGGCCCAAATGTCCTTCATGCACCAATTGCATAATTTTCCTTCTTAAGTTCTCTGGCGGCACAAATTTGTCTCCTCTCACCACCACACCTCCATCACTGACCAGCAATTCATCCAAAATGTTTACATAAGTTCTTACAGACAAAGCAACTGCACTCTCTCTCCTTTCACCCTCAACAATCATCCTACTCCAACTCTGTAGAACATTGTCCTCTGCCAATGCTCGAACCCACTCTGTTTTAGAAAATACTTCTAAGCCATGTTGCACTATGTCCTTCAGCCATGCCACTGACCCTTCTTTTTCTCTGTTTAAAACTGCCTCTCCATCAACAACCTTCCAATCCACTGCAAGTCGTGAAAGAGCATCAGCTTGGACATTTCACCACCCTTGAATGTGTTCAACATGATACACAAAATCCTCTCAGCGAGCCACCAACCTAGCCAATCTTGCGGATCCCTTACCAGCTCCTCCTGCAGATAACACGTTTATCAATGGCTTGTAATCTGTTCTCAATTTGAAATGTATGCCCCACAAAAATGTTCTAAAGTACTCAGCTGACAATGCTTTTCGTTCAATAACTGAATAATTCCTTTCAGTTTCAGTCAGTGAGCACGAAGCAAAAGCCACCGTCCTTTCAAAACCTTCGTGAAGTTGTGATAACACAGCTCCCACACCAAATGCACTGGCATCTACAGTGAGAATAGTTTGAAATGAGGTATTGAATGGTACCAAAGATTTTGCAGCTCACACATCTTGATTTATGTTATCAAAACATGCTTGTTGAACTTCCAACCATTCAAAAATACACCCTTTACGCAATAACATTTTCAACTCTTCTGTTTTGGCTGCAAAATTCGCCACAAATTTTGAATAGTACTCTATAAGTTCCATAAAAGATCTTAGTTCATCTTTGTTCTTTGGACACAGAGAAAATGTTATGGCTTCTAAAAGATTTCTCTTTGGCTTGACTCCTTCACCAGAAATTGTGTAGCCCAAGTACTCAGTCTATTTGCTTAAAAAGATATACTTCTCTTTACACAATGTAAGACCAGCCTCTAGTAGTTTCCTAAGCACCTTCCTCAAAATCTGATTGTGTTCTACAACAGTAGGTGCAAAAACTAATATATTGTCTTGAAAGAATATCACGTTGTTAAAACCCTCGAAAACTTGTGACATCATGCGCTGGAAACCTCTCACAGCAGAAGAGAGGCTAAACAGCATCCTAATAAAGCGAAGTGTGCCATCCATGGTGATGAATTCTGTGACATCTTGTGAACTGTGATGCAACCAGATCTGGTGGTAAGGACTCTTCAAGTCCAACTTCAAAAAGCACTTGCCACCGTTGAGCAACAAGATAAGTTAATTGATGTTGGGTAGTAGAAAGTTATCCGTTATTATGTTCTGATTGACACTTCAATGATCTATACAAAATCTTAGTTGACCATTAGATTTCTTTGTTATAACCACAGGTAAAACCCACTTAGAAACCTCTGTGGGTTCAATTACTCCTTCTCTTATCATATCTTTCAAAATCCCACTGACTTCCTCTCTGACTACTATAGAAACTTTCCTGACTTTGTGTTTCACAGCAACTGCACCTGGCTTCATGTGAATCTTATGCACATACCCTTTTAACTCACCAATCTCCTCTCGAAATACCTCTTTCACTTTCTCGAGAATTTCATTCACATCACAATCTTCTACAATCAATATTTGTTCTGCCCCCTTTGGATTCACAATTAAATTGAGATTTTATTGATGAATCCATCCTAAGATTGATGGCCCACTTTCAGCTACAAAGACTTTGCCATGAGCCTCCCTCATTTTGAATCATATAGAAGTTGTGAAAAACCCTAAAATATCAATCTCCTCTCCTTGATACCCACCAGGACAAATGTCTTTTGCCCTCAAAACTACTAGTGGCTATTTCTCGTAAAGCAGATCTTTAGGAATGATGGTATATCTTGAACCAGTGTCAACCGTTAGTTCAACATCTTTGTTCCCACTGATGAACCAAGTTTTAGGCCTAGTTTTTCTTCACTCACTGTCTCTTTCTCTTTATCACCTAAGCTCAAAATGCGATCATGAGGTTCACCTCCATCCTCACATGCCACAGCAACCTTTGACTTAGGCCATTCACTACACATATGTGCAAAGTGCCTCCTGCGTCCACACTTCCTGCACTCTCTATTTATAGCATAACACGCCTTGGACTCCATATTATGTAAATTGCTCCCACATCTGCTACAATTCTTACTAATGAACTTACTGTTAGAATTTTTCTGTGTTTTCTGTAAATTTGGTATATTCTTTCAAACAGCTCCCACACTACTACCACTACTCTCAATTCCTTCTATTACCTCAGTCACATGCTCTACTCCAATACCAGTATGTTTTCCCATTTCTCTCATGCACAATGCAGATTCTTCCACTACTTTAGCCATATCAATTGCCTCCTTTAAACTGGGATTCTTGGCAGCCTGCAATCTTTCTTGAATTGTCCTACATTTGCATTGAACTATCAATTGGTCTCTAATAATTTCCTCACACATCCAACCAAAATGGCACTTCACTGACATTTCTCTCAACCTTGACACAAAATCATCAATAGACTCACTCACTCTCTGTGGTTGAGTATAAAACTTGTATCTTGCCATCACCACATTAGTCTCCTTTGCAAACCGATTGCTTAATCTCATTCAGGCTTCCGTGTATTTATCCGTGATTTGCACTCCATTATCTGTAGCTACAGACAAAAATGTAATCAATCTTTGCACCTCTGACTCTAAGCAATTCAATAAAATTGCTTTGTTCCGCGCAGAACTGAAATCCTTCCTGTCTAAAGCCAAGAGATAGTTATCAAAAGTATCTATCCAGTCCTCCCACTGAATTACCGGCACTCCTTGGTGAGGCGAAAATAGTGGTGGTGCTGTGGTTGATAACTGTTCCATCTTGTCTTAGCAAATGACTAGAATGTATCACGTACTTCTAGTGTGGTGTGTATACCTAAAATGCTGCCTTGGTGTGCACATAACCGCGCTCTGAACAGGGATCACACAGGATGAACGTGTTAGCGCGTCTGTCTATGTCAATTTATACACATCAGGACTCGTTTTAGGCCAATGAATCTTTGGGCCCAGTGGTGAGACACCGTAGGACGAGATAACTGATCAAAATATCAATCAATATGTCAATAACATTGTCAACATTTAACACCAAAATATATCTTACTTTAGACATTAATAAACATTTGGCGCAACCATGACCTTTCAGTCATGAATAACCACACCTTAATGAAGTTTATAAGTTTTATTCCCTATTGATTACAATCTAGTAGCAAAGGCATTAATCTCAAAGTCAATAAGCATATAAGCACGATTACAAGATGACAACCACAATAAGTTTCAATAATGCAAAGATCAGTAGCATAGACAATCAGATAGATATAAGCAGATTATAACACATCGAACTTTCTAAGATACTAGTTCAGCATAGCACCATGTCAGTCACGTCAGTTTGTCAGTCAGAATGAATACCTCGTCTAACCTCTAATTAGCATTAGCATTAGCATGTTGGGCGTCATGCAAAACAATTTTGAACACCAATTTGGAAAACATCTAACTACGGTCTCTAATAAAAACATACAGCAGTTGGTACCTAGAAAGAAAGGCAAATTAGTTTTCATTAGCAATTTTATAATTACCCTCCTCTGATTAAGTCAGCATTCAGGATCAGTCTTCGTCTTCAGGACATCAGTCAGATCGCCATCAGTCTATCTAAGTTAGAGGCAAGACACTCTCCTCGTAAAGAGAAGAGTGTAAGGGACAGTAATATGGGCAAGGATGGTTTGTCTAAACCTCGAGTCACAAAATAGTGTGACAGAGTTTCGGGATGCAATCAATATCATTCCCTACCTAATGGTGATTATTTCCTGTGTCATGGGTTTTTATCCCTTTCTAGTAATTCATTCCCCCAAAATTCTATTGGTTAGTCAATACACCCCATCATTGTTAACCTATCAAATTATACATTAAGTAATGCATTTGTCATCTCTCGATATTGTTTGGTCTTCTGATTGGTCTTCATAATCGGCTTTCCGTAGGTGGCATATCCGGGGTTACTTCATCATCTTGGCACTCGTCTCAGGTTAAAAGTTCTCTTTCCCTCGTCTCATTGTCCTTGGAAGTATCTACAAATGTTTCGAAGCACATCATTTTATACTAAAAGATGCTAGCATGCGGATGGGAAAATGTCCCCATGTTTCAAACTAATACAGAAAGAACAATAGCTGGGTCATGGTCGTTTGCAAGTCTGCACACTGAAGAGACAGGAAAAATACGCTTTTAATATGAGAGCTACACAGCTTCTGCTTGGCTCATGCTAACTTAAGATATACGAGTTCTAATGAATGCAGTTCTATACGTTTTAATGTACTCAGTTAGGCAAACTATAAACGATTATTTCTTACAGTTGACATTAGTTTATACATTTTAACGATTCTCCATATTTGTGAATACGCTTTAATGAATGTTTTATTTAGTTCAGCATTGTTAGACATAAGCATTTCACGTCTATAATATGTAATATTAAATACGCTCTCTCAAACGCAACAAGCAAGTCAGTTGCGCACACACAGTAAATCTCCACGGAAGAAAGAGAGCCTCTCAATGCACACAAATCCTAATGGGAAAACCCCTCTGCGTTCCAGACGCAATTCAGGCTTCAGGTATGTTACTCATCGTTTGTTAGTCCCCAGAGGTTGGCCCTCCAAGTCTAATAAGGCGCTATAACTCATACACCATGCGGGAGAACGTCACACACCTTCTGTACACTTAAATAACCTTGAGTGTTCGTAGATCTCTGCTCTCACACGTCGAAGCCTTGAAAGGATGGGTCTTCTCACAGAGTTGTACACTGTATAAACTCAACGTCACTGAACAGGCCAACAATTAGACTGGCATGCTCGTTGACAGAAAAAATGTGGTAAAAATGAATGACTCGTTCATCGGTGCTGGTTAAGTATCTTTTAATCGACCTGCTAATTGTGACCTTTTCCCTTGCCAGTCTAACTCCAACTAGACCCAGGGATTCAAATCACAACATTCTTTTACAAAGCTTGGAACGCAAGCGCTCCTCAATGTGAAAGTTCTAAGTATGACACTCTCCTTGTAGATTGCATCTCGTATTAGGAAGATAAGTCACTGACTGGCAGCAAACAAAGGGTACAAAACATGACTGTTGTCTGGCCCGGCTAGATACAGCTCCCAGAAATAAATTGGTAAGAAATAAAAAAACAGCTCACTGCAGAGCACCGTTTTTTCGACACATGCAGGAGACAACCCTTCAGAGCAAGGGACCTCTGTTACATTAATGGAACATAAATAACTGATAAAGTTGGCAAAGGGAATCTGACTCTTGCACCTTCCTTTTTTGATTGACTCTATATGTCTGGCCTGACAACAACCGGCATATTTCTGCACATTGTTAAAAAGGACGATTTCCGTAGCCTCTCCATAATGTCTGCATGTTCCTCCATCTATAGATCCAGCAATCTTTTGATCCATCTGTCTAATTTCTTTTGCTCTATCTTCCTCTCCCAGCATTATTCTGTAGTCTGCTTGGGGCATGTTTACACTGGAGTAGCTATGGATATTTAACAAGATGTGTTACTCTATATTCGGTAACATTCATTGTTAATGTTATACGTGCTTCATATACAGATAAACAGTTGTTATGCAGGCTTCCTGGAAAGCATCTCTCTTATTATTCTGCATGTACACTACTTTAAACACTACTGACTACTTTGTCTGTCAGGAACAATTATTTCATAACTGCTCAAACGGGTTTCATAAGTCTGCTCATACTGTAGCTCAAGTTGCTTCACGTTATTTCTGTAACATATCAATAATAATTCTAAAAATGGTGCATGTATATAATGACGTAGGCATCCACGTCAAATGCATTTTTTTTCATTGACATGCTGCACAGCATCAGCGATGCCGTACAGCATAGCTAAAAATCATTGCCAAGGCCAACAGGTCCCAAAGGCGAGAACTATTGCCTTTGCCAATGCTCTGCCTTAGTTTTGTGCTGTATGTCCGTCATTCCCTTAGTCTTCCCCATATTCCTCCCGCTCTTCCTACGCTTCCTCCTTTGTCTCTCTGAGGCTTCCGTACTCGGGTGGTTTCCTAGCAACGGTAAACAGAACCAAGACGTAAGCAGAATATTCTTGCGGCTCCAGCGGTCAGCTTCAGGTTCCCCAATGAGCGGCTCTGTGGCACCCCCGGACTCCCTGCAGGGGCTCTGCGCCTGGATAGACCAGGTGCCACTGAGCAGACCCAAGAGGAGCCTGACCCGGGACCTGAGCGACGGCGGTATGCAGGGGACATCAGGCGCGCGGGAGGGAGGAGCGTTTCTTAAGGAAAGGGGACAAGTGAGAGTGGACAATGTATACGGGCGAGAGGAAGGTGCTATGCTCAGTCACCTAAGTCTCGGGGTTGTTGGGAGGAGGTTGTAATAGATGGCTTTTAGTGCTCCACGGTATACGATTGGTCATGCAGCCATGTAGAAACTGATGTCTCTTGTAGCGCCTGCGATCGTCTGTAAGCAGCTCACTCCATAAAGTATATTTGGCGACATAAACGCGACATCCCTCCGATCAGACACACCCAGTGTAACAACACGTACAACCTCATTATACTTGTTACAGTCCTTCATGCTACTCTACATATCGCCCCTACCTACCTTGCACATTGAAACAAACTCCATCAATGCACGTGATTCAGTATTCCCATCAACAACTCTCTCAGTGAGCATCAGTTCCATAGAATTTCTAACAGATGTAGTACACGTCATGGAGTGACATTTCTTAGGCAGCGTTTTCATTTAAAAAAATCTGCAACCCCATTTTCCTTTCTTGGCACATATAGCATCTTATCAACCAATCATCATTTATTAGTAATGTCATCATTCATGTAATTTAACATATCACGAGTGATGTAATATGGGAGGAGAGCAAGTTGTAGATCGCTCACTGAAGTACAAATGTCTACCTTGAGTTTTTTTAATGTTAGTTTTTAAATCATTTCAATACTTCACTGTAAGTTTACATTTAACCTTTGTTTTTTTCGAGTGAGTTTCTAAGTTTTTTTTTAACATAGTCTAAGATCTTATTACAATACCTAAATATAACATCACACGAACCCTTGTTTTTTCATTGAATTTATGTATTTTTTTTAATGTAAAGGAAGATTGTATTACCATACCTAACTATAAAATCTCTTTAAACTTTTGAAGTGAATTTGTTGGTTGTATAATCATTTTCAGTGGTCTACCAAGCTCAGCCTAACCTCTGTCGTCATTTTGCTGCCCCTGCAACTGCCCCGTCCTGCTTGCTCTCTGGCTGCGTGCCCTGTCCCCTCACTCTGGGCACTCCATGGTCTGTTGTGCTGCCCTCACTTTTCCTGCCTTCCATGCCCTCCGTTCTCCATGTGTGTTCCTCTTCCCCCTCCCTTCTTAGGCTGTTGTGCTGCCACTATCCCTATACTGCTACTTCCCTCTATTGCTGCACCTTCAACCCCCCTGCCTGCCCCTTATCTCTGCATGCATGTCCCTGGTCCATTGTGCTTCCAATGTCACTCTGCTGCCACTGCCCTCTGTTGCTGCCCTTGCCGTCATCCCCTGTTCTTCATGTGAGTACCTCCGCCCTTTCCCTCCCTGCTCAGTTGTGCTACCACTGCCCCCTGTGCCACTATTGTCCTCGTTGCTGTGCCTGCCCCTGCTCCCACCTCCTGCCACCCGGTTTTTTAATGTGAAAGTTTAGAGTGAAGACTTAGCTTTGCCTTGGTCAAGCACAAGGATTTAGGATAATTTTGACATTAAAAGATGTGGAACTTCAACTGGGGCACATGCTATGTTCATATTTGAATGTTTCTCGATGATGTTTAATTTATGTGAAATGAGCATCTGTACCAGTTCAGAAACTTACCTGTATATTTATCCAAGAAGAGTCCACAATTTTGCACAAAATGTCCACCCAACAGGAGTTTTAACTTTTGGTATTACTTCATTGGGCGAATATACCATTTTTGAAGTATTTGCAGTACCATGGTACTGCCACCGGTACTGTGGTACTATATGCTGGGCAAGGCTGGTAACCGAGTTAACAGCTATTTTGTTCTGCAATACCCACTTCCAGAATATTTTTTTTTTACATGTTGTAAGCCCCACCATGCCCTCCCCTATGGACTTTAAAAAAAAACAGTTCTCCAGGATCAAGTCCCCAAATCCGGTAGTGGCTGCCACAGCTCTCTGTTAAGAGCTGTGGCAGCCAACCAAATCAGTTGGTAGGGGAAGACCAGACCTGGTCCAGCAGTGCCAAGATTGTCCAAAGGAGAAAATGCTTTCTGAGTCAGTCAGATGGCACATTTTTTTGAAAAGACGGTCATGCAGAATTCCTGCATTACCACCTGTCCAGATATCATTCAATTGTTAACTCCTTCATGCCAACCAAGAGCACCTCTTCAAACACAAATTTCATGTAAACCCAGAGCACCTCTTTAAAGACAAACACACATTTCTCTGAAATGGCTGATCACATTTATTCCAAATAATAAAAAGCACGCTTTCTGAGTAAACTTCTAATTTTTTGCCAAATTAGGTGTAATTCTTTTCAACTGTGTTTTCTATATTGCTTTCCAAAATTTCCTATTGAAATTAACATGGGAAAACAATGTTTTGGTACCCACCCTCTTTCTTGATCCCTGCTTGACAAATCATCCCAAACTTTCCAAAAAGGAACTGAGGTGGATGAACTTTACTTGTTTGGAAAACTTTGTGAAGTTTATCAAATGATGCTAGAGTTATTATCGCAATAAAAACCGCTCTTCCTGTGGAAGCTCTTACCTAAGTATTGTTAAATCTGTGTGGTGTCTGTCTGTCTGTCTATCTATCTATCTATCTATCTATCTATCTATCTATCTATCTATCTATCTATCTATCTATCTATCCGTTGCTTAAACTGTTTACTTATGACTTTGTAGGTATATATCTATATATGCATATACATACAGTCACATTTACACATTGTCTTAAAATGTTCAAATATAACTTTGTATCTTTGCTCAAATGAAGATACACCGAAAACTGCTCAAAGGGTGATACTTCACATCTCTGCATACCTGTTCTCTTTAGTGCAGTTAAGAAGATAATGAATTAGCTCTGTTTCTTTTGTCGCTCCCCAAAATAATTAAAACTTAGGGGCTCATTTGCAAGAAACTGGCACATCAGCCCAATGCGTCAGATTTCTTGTGTTGCCTAACGATTTCCTAACAACGTTATCAATGCGCTGTATTTACAATACAGAGCTCCATGGCGCACGTTTTCACAGATGTGTCAGAAATTCTGTTGCATCTGTGGGGCTAAACTGGCGCATTGCTTTAAAAAAATGATGCTACTCCAGCAATGCGAGGAAGGGTTCCATAGACAAAAGCCCTGTGTCAGCGCCTGCTCTGAGCAGGTGTTAAAATTGTGATGCAGTGAAGTCGCAGAATGATGCAGTGAAATGTAACTTTCACTATGTGAGATGTGCGAGGCTTTTGGCTCAGGTACGCCTATCTTGCATACATTATACTTGGCGCAGGTATAATGTTACGCAATTCTATACAAACTGGCACATTCGGCCCACTGCGTCAGTTTGTAAATTCTGGAGCAGTGTGAAACATTGCTTAGCGCCACTGCTGCGTAAAATTTATTTTGCAACTGTGGTGCAAAGGCCTTGTAAATGAGGCCCTTAACTTTTAAGTTAACTCACCTTCCACTTCTCTGGTAAGTTACATTTCCTTCTACCTGAATAACTGACTGTTTTTGCATCTATTTGTGTAGAGTTTCTCCATTTTACTTTTATTATTTGCTGCCTTTGTATTTTTTTGATTCACCGATCCTAAACTTGATTTTGATTTGACTTATTCTAATTTCCATTATATCTATTCATATGTAAGTGCTCCATCACCCATTGAAGTTAAACTCACCCTTAATAATCTAAAAACCGATACAAAATAAAATACACATTTAACTTCTCTAATGAAGAGTGCCTGTAACGTGATCTTAAAAGTGTGGCAACCTTGAAGGGAAGTTCTCATACTGTCTGAATTGTTACAGTTATTCTAATTAAAGCAACGAAGCCTTGTTGGGAGGGGAGTGTCCTAATAATGATACAGCACTTGTGCTGTAAAGTGCTGATCATCTCCCATTAAAGGTACTTCCGGTGTATTGAGAATGTAAAGCTAAGGCCCTGAAAGCGTTTGGTATTTACTGGACCTGGCAAATACCCCCTATTATGAGTTTTCGTCTGAGAAACGAGGACTTACATACTTGATTTGTGTATTACAATATAATGCATGTTTTCCCCATGTATAGTTTGACAGGTTTGCCCGCTAAAATTCATCAGTGAACTGTGGATGGGTAGTGTTAACTCCAAATTGTGGAATTCCAATCCCTGCACTAACGGGTTTGCCCAGGGATTGGAATTTGCCACACAATTGTAATGAAGCCCCAGGCCATATCAGCTAGAATTTGCACTAAGAAATTCGGGTAGGGTAGCAAGCGGGTCTCCGCTACAGGTATATAAACCAAATGAAACAGCCAAGCAGACGATCTGTAGATTCACTAAATATTTCTTCAGCAGGCACGTCAACCTCTTGAGCACATATTTCACCAACAGGTAGGTGTTTCTGTAGATGCAGTATGGGACATCAAAGACTTCTTTACAGGTTAATGTCCCTATAAGGACAAAAGGTATGAAGTAGGAACAAAACCGTGCCAGACAAAGAACAGGTAAAGGTCATGAAAGGAACTTGATCAAGAGCACTAGTATTTCTTACACAGTAGTATTAATAAATGGCAGTGCCCCTCTGTGTGCCTTCTACCTGCACAATATTGCAAGCAGTGGGGACCAGTAGGTACAAATTTGAGGGGGCGTGAGTGGGGAAGCGCACACACACATGCACACTCATTCCCTTGCAGTCACATGCAGATACGTGCACATATACTCATTCACAACACTCACTCACAAATACACATACATTTATACACAGGCACGCACCAAACAATCATTAAAAAACAGTACTTACCTGCTGCAGCTCTCTTAAAAAGAAGCCTTGGTGGTGCCAGGAGGATTGGTACTGATGCCTCTCCTCATTGCCTAACCTTAGGCAGCCAAAGAAGGGAGGCAGCAGTCCCTACCTCGTCACAGAGTAAGATGGGATCAGAGAGACTGTTCTCTGTGATGAGGTGTCCGTGATAGACTCTCTGCCCTGGGCACTTCAAGGTTTAAACTTGAAGCTGCCTGGAATGAGGCTATCACTGACGCTCTCCCTCTTCAGGAGGGGGAGGGCCTTGAGGCCCTTTTGCTGAGCTGAGGACGTCACGCCCACAGGAGAAGTGACCTCCTCAGCCCAGCAAAGTTCAGCTCAGGCAGCCAGGAGTCTGCGCATTTAGCGCATGTCCCGCTCCTGGCTGCCTGACCTGAACCATGAGAGGGGAACAAAGTCTTAAATGAATTATTTTTTTGCCATCAGTAGCCAGTGAAGAATCTTCAGTTTGGTTGAGAAACAACCGTGTTTAGAAAGACAGAGTAATAGCCTGGGTGTTGCATTCCGTACCAACTGAATTTTGTTTTTGGTTGCATTGGAAGGCCTAGGTAGAGAGTGTTGGAGTAATCCAGCTTAGTGGTTATGAAGGCATATATCAGGGTTATCCTAGCTCTGAAAGTAATAAAGAATAAAACAGTAGGGAGCATTTTTAAAACCCTAAAGCAGGTGGCAGTAACAGTCAGAATATGATGTTTGAAGGAGAGTGGACTGTCGAATCTGACACCTAAATTCCTGACAACTTCAGCAGAGGAAGAAGGCAGACCAAGTATACTAGATATAAGCATATTTTCTCTTACTCAGATATGGTAATTCCCTTTACCTCAACTACTCGAGAGAAGCACAGGGACCTAAATTTCCTGATTTTCAAATCACTTCACTGTCTCCCATCAAATCCCAAGTCACCTTCAAAGCCCTTTTCCTCTACATCAGTAATCATAAACCTTAAGGTTATAGCTACTTTGGAAATGCTCTTGCCTCCGCTCGTCTTAATCCAATCCTGCTTCCTGCCTTTCTCTTCCCATGCTGTCTCTTTAATACTTCCTTCCTCCTACCAATACCCTACCCATCCTCATGCAGAATCCCTGAAGAACATAGAGGTACGTCGTCTGCACACCCTCCTTATTTGCTTCTGTTCTTACAAATAGACTCCTTTCTCCTCGTGCTGTTAGCCAAATGGCTTCCTTGATTGTTCCTTTTGCTGGCATACCCCAGTCTCTGCCTGCTTCAATGTCCTCAGTGCCTCCTACTCCTAATACACATATTGCTTAACTGCTAGCATCTGCCCTGTCTTTTTCCTACATTCACTGTTCTCTGCTACATATCCTCACTGCTGATTCTCAGTTAAATTCATCCTAGCCCTTCTCTGTCAACCTGTCTACGTTCCTGATCCGATGATAGCCTTATTTTCCACAAAGACTTTACACCCCACCCCCCAGCACCTGACGGACTTGCATTAAGTGCCCCAAATCTTCCCATTTCTCTTGTTCTCCTGTGAAGTGAATTTAGGTACTCTTTGGACCCAATTTCTCTCGCAATGTGGGTTTAATTAAAAATAATGGATTTTGCCTCTTTCATAATTCAGCAAATGTTAACACCCTGATGTACACACAACCGATATGAGGTCTTAGACTAATCATACAAGACTCAATTAAGAATCAATATGGACTTTCCCCAATGTTCACCTAGAAAATTCCTAGTGTTGTTTTAAGCAACAAATAGGAATTTACTAAAAGTTATATAAGAATACTTGGGCAAAGCAGCCAATGAACATAGCAAACCCTATCACCTGCTCAGAGTCATATATGAATTCAGCAAGCATAGGCTCGGTGAGCCAGATGTACTTTCACTGGATGTGCTGATCGTGGATGCAATATGTGCACCCACCTTTAGCAAATCCAAGGGTATTTTGGGAATAGACCTATGTTCTAATAGGTCAGAGTACAAAGTGCTGAATCGCAGTGGGTTGCAATTCGACCTACCACATGAAATTGGTCACAAATTGTGATGCAGTACAATGTGCTGCCATCACAGGGATGGGGAGCTGATGGAGCCAGCAGACCACCAAGTCTGTGAATGCTTTCAAATAAAGCAAAAAATTGTTATGCTGCCCATTTTCTTTAAAGGAACGCAAGAAGCGTTTGCAAAAAAACTGAGAATAGTTTGGAAAACCAGTTTTTAAAAGTAGGCCGTGGTCCTATGGACAACGGCCTACTCCCAAAAATGTTTTTCAACCATTGACCAAGGGGAAGGGGTTCCCCGTGGACCTCTTCTTGTTTACGAACAGGTTAACATGTCCTTTGAGGTGTCAGTTCAATGTTAATATATTGCAACCACATTTTGGTCGCTAAACATTAACACATACCATAAGAAATCTCTGTATGGAAGGGATGCCTTAAACACACCCTTTCCAAATATCGATTCCTCATGATTTTTTTAAACCCATTTAGTGATTAACATGTTACGAAAACACTAAATGGATATAGTACAATAGAAAGAAAAAACTTTTGTGTTGCAAACCCTGTGATTTACTGAATTGGAGGGTGTGCAACAAGAAAATGCTCTAGTTCCTCTGGCGCCATATTCCTAAATCATTAGAAAACATCACACAGTTAATTTCATGTCAGCTATAGTTTCTGCATACTATATGATACCATATTGTGTTTTTATAAGGCATGATGATAATTGTGCCATAATTTGAAGATTTGCTGGTGGTGCGGCTGAACATCAGAGACGTCTGTCCAGTAGTGGGGCAGATACTACATTAACCATAATGATATTTGATCTCTGGTGTGGTGTACAATTCTCCCAGTGGTGATAAGCATGAGATCTGTGTGCAAAGGATTCAGATCACCTCTATGACTGTGTAATCAGTTACTAGAGTGGCAAGTGTGTCCTATTTTGGAATGTTGTAAGGGGCTACGGCACAATTAAAGCGTGCAACATGGAAAGAGCTTGAGATGAACGTTTGGGTGGACTGACATCTTTCAAAGACTTCAGAACCAAGCAGCATCCTTAAACCTCTGCAAGCACGACCAAATCAAACAGCACTAAAAGCACTCCATTACCGACAGTAGGTGCTAGAATCAATCTAAATGTTATCTGCATCATTCATAAACCATACTATGGAAAAGGACCGGTATACCTGTAGCAACTAGCTCCTCCTTACTTCACTACAGGATCCCTTCACTCACCGTAAAGCCACCTCATCAACCAACAATCATTCAGAGGGCTCCCAAACTAAGGCAGATCCCTGCATAAAAAAGGCCTTAGACCTTGAAACACCTGGAATCATATGTTTAGATCCACTCACTATAGGTTCAGGAAATTGCTGTAAATAAAACTCTGTATATCTGCTTTCACCTGAACCACAAACTGAAAGGGGATCTGTTGAGTTTGTAAGATATATAGAATGGGCATGCAGGGGTTGGTGAATCTCCTCCACAGTTAGTATTTCCTCCTAAAAGAACGTTTTTTAAAATTTATCTCTGAACTCTAAGCCAGGCCCTTAAACACTAATGGAAGAAATTTAAAACGTTTATTGTGTAGGTTGACCCTTTTGGCCTAAAGGTGATAAGTGATATTGGATGTAGGTAGGGGAAACCGTACAAGAGGTACATGGTGATGCTTAAAATCATATCAAGGACTTAAAGGTAATATACAGGTTTTGATTTTTGTACATATTTAGCAAAGTTCCATGCTGCTGTCAACTGCATTCCCCTTACACCAATTTGCTGATTATAAATATAACAAGCCCTGTATAACTATGCCACCTATGTGTAGAATCACCACCCCTGCATGCCTATTCTCTATTTCTTACAAACTCAACAGATCCCATTTAACTTTATCATGTGTTTATGGAGTCACTAAACTGCTTTTGAAATCCCAATTTCGCTGCAGACCCTTACAGTAAAAATACACAAGTTGAAAATCCAGGACATCAACAATCAACAAAGAGCTTCAAAATGTATACTTTCGCTCTTATCGATCCTTCCTACAGGATGCTCTTCAAGCCTCGGCACTCAATTACATTTTTAAACAAAAAGCTGGAAAACTACAAAAATGCATAGAAATCATGAAATGGAGGAATTTTGTCCTTCAGCTAGTAGAATGTCACAATGTGAGAAACAATTGAGCCTGAATTTGGTAACGTTAAGGTAAAGTTAGGCTTTTTGGTGATCTCTGCAATTCTCTGATCAGTGACTAAAAGCAGTACATCAGTGTGTAACCACTAAGGTCATTTCGTTGTTGAAGACACTATAATATCGTATTAACAAGGTGTATGACTTTTCACAAGATCGCTGACTGTCATCATTGGATTAGATTTGTGGCTGGGAACGCTCAGACACCTGCAAGTTAGCTATTCTTGAGACAAACCTTAAATTTCATTTGTTTCTCCTTTCTCTTTTAATTTAGTCATGGTGGCAGAAATTGTGAAGCATTTTCTCCCGAAGTTGGTGGAAATGCACAATTATGTTCCAGCCAATGCTACCCAGCAGAAGCTGAGCAACTGGGCGACACTGAACAGGTAAGTGTAGTGCTCCAACTATTGTGCTATAGTTGACTGACATTCTCTCCTCACAGAATGTTTATGTTGACTAGGTTGCTATATCTAGAATTCTCCTTTTTAGGTTGAGCCAAGGCAGCGTACATCCGCTGTCTCTCAACATGTTGTAATCTAATTCTGTGGGCTTTTAACACGCCCATCACTTTCATTCATTCCTTGTCCTGCCTTTCAAAATTCCCTTGAATTTGTAGGTAAATCCATTATGTTTGTCCCCTTTTGAGGCTGCTTTGTTACCGCCTTGGAAACTGACCCTGTTACATGGATTATTGCATGATCGGCTTATACCTTAGTGTGGCACACTACTGTTTCGCCTCTCCTCTTCGTGCTCAGAGTCCGTATGTTGTTGCTTCCTCTTCCGTGTTTTTGGGCACTCCTCTGTTTCTTTGTTGTGTCTGCACCCAAAGGCTACAAGCTGGGGGGGGGGGGGTCTTTTTTTTTTTTAAGTTTCATATAGCGCAAACTTGTTTAGAGGAGTGCTTTACATGAGTACCACTTACATACACAAAGTTTCATATAGCGCAAACTCAAACGGAGGAGTGCTTTATATGAGTACCACTTAGCGGTTGAAAAATATATAAACTGGTGCCATTTTAAACAGGAAAAACACAGATATCCTCAACAGGGCTCTCCCAGCACAGTGGGAGAGCCGATACTACAATATTCACTGAACTCAGGAAACTTGCCCCATAATGCTTTGCGGGGCATTCCTTTTACAAAACATTTTTTGCCCATAACACTGCCTGTGGTGGTCCTACGACAATGGGACCACCACCAAACCGTTCAGCACAACACACTCTTTCTTTCTGTCTAGGTCATCTCTGGGTCCCCACACTAGGTTGGGGGACCCCAAAATAGTAACCTCTCCCTCCATTCAGTGTCTTTTTAAGCTCTCATGGCTGGAGCTTTTGTTTTATGGCTAGTAGTAGTTTGTTTTTTTAAGAGCCATGTTTGTAATATTGCAGTAGGCCTGCTAGGCTGGAAAATGTGTAAGGCACTACACCCTCTAGGGACTAAATATATGGTTACACTGCATTACTTTCTGACACTCTCTTTCATGTGGTTATGCCCTCTAGGGGCTGACTATATCGTTACATGACTATGTTTTTTCCAAATGCTTTTTTATTGTGCTGCCCTGTAGGGGCTGTTCTGAGCATTGCATTCACTATGGGTCTCCACACTAGGTTAAGGGAACCCCAAATAATAATATAAATAAATACAACAAATAATTGCAATTGTTTCATGTTTTGATACAGACAGAGGAGAGGGTAAATAGAAGTGCTTTAGTTATATGCAAGGCCACTGAAATTATGTGGTAGAGAGGACCAAATTATGCATCAGGGTTGACCAATTTATGTGGCAAGAAAAGTCCAATTATGCATTTACAACGCCAGTAGCTCTAACTCAAGCAAATGCAAGACCTATTACATTGCAAATGCTTGTTTATTTTTTCTCAGCAGCAGACCAGATCAGGAGGGAAGGTCATTGTTACATCATCGGCTGACACATTTAGCTCTATTTTAACTATCTCCAACTCCAGCACTGGCCTTCACACCATAGCAGCCCAAGAATCTGTTTTTTACGTATTTTACAAGTATTTATTTAGTAAGGTCTATTACAATGCACTTTGGGTCGCCTTTCCCGCCACTTTAAATGTGTTTTTCCAGTGTGAATTTTCTACTGAACAGTCTTTAAGGTAGTAATGGTTTAGCTGAATAAGAGGTAACATCCCTGTCTTGTGACCCTGAGGCACCATGTCACTCAAGTCTTCAAGGTGATCCAATGTCCCCACCTAGAAGTGAGACAAAATAAAAAAACACTCTACTCTCCTTAAAAGCAACATTCAATGACAATGGATTTCTATGAATACACCACATGATATATGATTTCATTCTGTTCACTCTCCACTAAAGAAATCTACTTCAAAAATTCCATATTGTACCTTCAACCACATCTCATCCCTCCCAATAATAACGCTAAAACTCCTGAGCCTCGTACTGTCCATAAGATAAATTAAACACCTTCATCCTGATTCCCTCAAATTCACAAAATTACAACCATTCAATAAAATGTTTTAGAGTCATCTGAAAGTATTACATATTCACCTACATGAAAGCAAGGATTATGGCCTTTTGAGAAAGTGTCTGGAACTTCGCATATTGAGGCAGAAATTCCAGAGTAAGACAATACTCTGTGAATTTAGGGCAAACTATGGACCACCTTCTACCATTCTACCAGCACTTAGCGCTCACAAACAGGGGTTTATCTGAATGTATTCCTGTACGTGGGAACACCCCCAATTCCCTGTGAGCCTTGTTCACACTCAATAAAATAGAAACTACGAGCAGATCCTAAATCAAGACCTTATAGAAATTACAAATCGGCCAGCTGGATCCTGGCTTTCATGTGCCTGTTAGCTAACTTGACAGCTTGGTCCCAGAAGCTCAGTGTTAGGATCAGATGCTGGTGCAATGAAATCGTGCCTTAAAGCACTACTGTGCTAGGGCAGTCCATGTGAGGTCTTTTTATGCTTTCAGAAGTCATGACCCCACAATCTCTTCACTTAGAACATCGGCATCCAACAATGGTTTAGGTGAACTGGATCAATTACTAATATTTTGGATACACACTGACACTAGAAATGAGTTTATTTAGAACATGGTATGTAAATGTATCTTATGTAGATAACCTGAAATGTGGTATACCTCTGACCAGTCTGATGATTCCTTACTTAAGAGGACCCTGTGTTAAGGCTGACCATCTGCTGTTAGCAGATATGCACTTGCATCAAGAGCAGCCTTGCTGGGAGGGCCTTCATGTCTTCCTCCCCCCTCTGTTAACCTCCTGAAAGGAGTGATGAGGAGACCAGGAATCTTTTTTTTTAAACAAGATACAGTCTGATCTCTGTACACCAATAAAGCTCCACAGATGACGTCAAGGTTCAAGCTGAGGAGCTGCTTGAATATTTTCTGAGTCCTCTGCAGCAAAACAATCAAAATTCATCCCGAATTCCAGTCTTCCCACCAGCCCTTAATTTGTGAACAAGTAAACATAGGAGTCCAAAGCTTTGCGGAGCCTGCCGCCACCGCTGCTGAATGCCAGGGCACAGAATGCAAAGGATAGCAGTCTTTATTTCAACTCATGCTTCTTGTTTCCACCACCCTACACTTCCCGTCTCTATATCTCACTCTTTCAGGTTCTTTTTCAGTTCTGCTTTCTCTCATTGTCACAGTTTTCCTATCTTTTCTACTTCCTTCTGTCTTCCTTTTTAGACTCTCTCTCTCTTTTTCTCTGGGTCACACTCTAAAGATGAAAAGTTATGTACTCCCTCCCAAAATAATGCAGAGCCCACCACCAGGAATCACCTGCATACATTAAGCACACCATGTCACAGGACTGAAGAAACTGCTGCTTTTGAACATTTGGAGGCACTGAGCGAAATAACTTATGTTGCTATCAAAGTCAAGCCACGCATTTAATGATCGGGATTGGTGGTTTATGCTAAGGCTATAATGTGATCCCACTGTGAAGGGATATTTAATGTTTTCGGTTAGTTTCTATCGCTGTTTTATGATGTTTTGACTGTCTGATGAGCCGTTAGTCGATTAGAATTATTTTTGATGCTAAAACATATCATATCATCACAGTGCAAGAGAGTAGTTTATTTTTAAGGTTGGGGAGCACATGAGCCTCCAACGTTCTGATACTGTGATGGGTTGTTTGATGTTTGGGATTGGCTGTACTGTCTTTTGGGCCATTTACAGTTCAGGGTTAGTGATAATGGCAAAACCTAGGATGTCGTCACTGTGAGACAAGACATTTAGTAATCAGAAGCTATCGGTACAGTGTGATGCAGAATTTAATGTTCAAGGGTGAGGAGTGCATTCTCAGACTATGATGTCATCACATTTTGACCGATTAGTTAATGATCAGTGTGCCATGTTATCATTACTGGGCCCAGATTTATCACACTTTCACGCAACACAGCAAGCCATCTTGCTGCGCTGCATGAATGGGAAGGGGCAAGAATGCGCTGCATTCAACATTTTACGGCGCATTCCTGTTCTTTCCTTTAGCTGCCCAGCGCCAACTCAGGCAGGATTGTTTTTGTGCAGAAAGGCATAACTTCCCACACAAAAGTAATCCTCAATGGCATTTTCCTCTTACTATGCGTGCTACTGAATGCAACACATGTAGAAAGAGGAAAAAATTAGGATAAATAAAGATATTTCCCCTCGTTACACCTCCCTTAGGGAGGCGTAGTATTTTGCTGTATCCTCAGGTCTTCCACTAATGATAAATCTGGGGATGTGCCAACATCCATGGGTGGATGCATGGGAACACCCACGCTCCACCCATGGAACGTCTCTCTGGGGCAGAGTAACACAAGGCAGCAATTTGCACTGCCTTGTGTTACTCTAGGTTTATCAAGCCATGCAGGGCCATGCAAGGTGGCCTTGCATGGCTTGATAAATCTGACTTTGGAATTGCGTCGCCTTCGCACCCCCTTGCGTGGTGCAAGGATGACTCAACATTATGATAAACCTGTCCCTGAGTGTTTAATGATAACGAGTAGCTGACGGAGGCTATGATGTTATCTTTGTGGGATGGGATACTGATTAGGTTGGTGATTTGGTCTGAACCTATAATGACATCACAGTGGAACAACATATTTAATGTTATGATCTGTGCTGTGGTCTCAGCTTATAATGTCAGTACAGTGGGACTCGGTATTTAATGTTAGATTGATCATTGTATTGAGTCGCCCTTGTGCCACGCAAGGTGAAGTAAACAAAGAGAAATATATTTTTTTTTTCCCTTTTGTTTCCTCTTTCCAAGTGTGCTGCGTTCTGCAGCACACTTAGAAAGACAAATTGCCACCAAGGATTGTTTTTCTCTTTCCGCACAAAAACAATCCTTCCTGTAACTCAGGCACCTCTCCACCTCAGTGCAAGGGTGCCTACATTGGTGCTAGGCTACACTAAATGCACCAGCGCAAAGAAAGGACAGGAACGTGCCATATTTCGGTAGATATGGAACATTCCTGCCCTCTCTTTTCATGCAACCTGCACAACAAGGTGTCTTGCTGTGTTGAGTGAAAAAATCATAAATCTGGGTCAGTGTGTCTGGAATGTTCTTTTAGTGTGACCATATTGTGTAACCACAATGTAACTTGTACTTGGAATTGTGGGTTGCGCATTCATGCATGCTGTTTTTTTGACCCATGGTTGGTCGTTCTACAGGAAGGTTTTCTCCAAGTTGAATTTCCAGGTGGCAGAAGAGGATGTGCGTAAACTGGTGGCTAATTCTTCAGATGTTGTGGAGCCATTCCTATCCACACTCCGACAAAAGATTGAAGAAAAGCTTCATGGGAAGGTGCAGCGAGAGGGTCTCTCTAAGCAAGCCAAGGTGCGTGCCCACAGTCCAGTTCAGTGAGTTATGTGCAGCTCTGTGGTTTGCACCCTCGAGGTCACAGTAAACATTGAGCTTGTGCCTGGTGCACCAAAGATTTGTATGAGGTCAGTCAACATGGTAATTTTGGACCACTTTGGCCTGTTCTGTCTAGCCCCGGACACCTTTATTCCTACAATTTAAGTTTGGAGGGGATGGGTTTTCTGAGTAATGTGGGGAATATGTACAGAACATTTTTGTGGCTAGAAATGGGTCGATTCTGCGACTGCAAAAAAGCAATTTCTAATGTACAGATACCAAATTGTGATTTGTATCTTGTTACCAAATCGTAATTTTGGTTTAGTGATTCGGTATTTGGAAGGGACATGATTAGGGCTTCCATTACAAAAATCAAATCACAGCGTTATGTATGAATGTTTTGAAACTGAATTCCAGTCGCAAAACATTATTTTTTACCGACACCTCGAAGGAGGTGGTAACACATTTGACGATGTAAAAATGAAACTTCAAAGTTTCCTTTTATCTTTTGAAACACATCCCATTTTCCTCGGAGGAAAATGGGCTGCAATTAATTGAAAAAAAATGTGCTTTATTAAAAAGCAATCAGAGACATAGTGGTCTGCTGATCCCAGCAGGCTATCATCCCTGTGATGGCTGCAATTCGTAATGGGTAGTAAATTGCGACCTACCTTATTAATATTAATGTAATAGGTCGATTTGCAACCTATAAGGAGTTGCTTTTTAAAAATTGTACGTTTTCTTATATCAGGAATTCCAATTTCTTTATTGTACTTCTGTAACCATTTTAATCTGGAAGTCACATTCTACATTTTTGTAAATCTGGCCAGTGGTTTCTTTCCAAAAGGGAAATTTGGAATGATTTTTTCACCTAACAAAAGTGCTGGATTTTCTGCTTCCAAAGAGCTGAATGTTTTCTCAAAAAGGGTGAAAGCTGGAATGGCTGTTTCTTCTGAACGACATGGATTAGTCCTGCAGTTTGTGGAAGTGTTCCCCTTTGAGTGATGTAGTTTCTTCATACAGGTAAAGGTTTCCTCTGAGAGGTATAGGGCCTCATTTACAAGGCCTTTGCACCACTGCTGCGTCATTTTTATTTACGCAGTGGTGGCGCTAGTTTGTAAACTCTTGTGTCACATTATACTTGTTCCAGGTACAATGTATGCAAGGTAGGTGTTCCCAGGCAAAAAGCCACGTGGAACTGATGAAGTGAAATTTACAACATTTCACTGCATCGTTCTGCAACTTCACTGCATCAAACTTTTAATGCCTGCTCATAGTAGGCATTAAACTGACGCAAGGCTTTTGTCTATGGGAGCATTCCTCGCATTGCTGGAGTAGCATCATTTGTTTATGCTAGTCTAAGAATGCATCAGTTTAGTGCCACAGATGCATCAGAATTTCTGGCTCATTTGTGAAAACGTGCGCTATGGAGCTCTGTGTAGTAAATACAGTGCATTGATAGCATCATTAGGGAATCGTTGGGCAGCGCAAGAAATCTGATGCATCAGGACTGATACGTCAGTTTCTTATAAATTAGGCCTACATTGTCTTGGTATATAGGGCGTGGGTTTATTTTTCCTTTGAGTGATATGATTGTTTTCTACAGGGAAAGATGTAATTGGCTGCTTCTTATAAATTATATTGTGGCTCGTACAGGCAAGTGTGGAGTGAGCGTCGTAGTGCTTACATCAGATGCTGTTAGCAATGTCTCTAGCAAACTATTCATACTGCACGGTTATTCACTTGTAATTTTTTTTTTTTGTGGGGTACAGTCGACACATTCAAAATGGCTGATGTCTTCTGTGCTTGTTTTTGTATCAATGCAACAATTATAGCAACCTGTGAAAATTATTATCTTAGCAGTGGAAGAAAATAACTTTTTCTCTTTTCTGCAGGATTTGGAATATTACAGCACTGGCTTTACACAAGGTATGGCTTTCTTTTTAATAGGCAGGACATGCCTTTCTTATAGAAACTGAGGGGTAGGGTCTGTAGCAGTGCATGTCAAACACTCAGAACAACAGACAGCTTTTTATACAAAAAAGTGAAACAAATGTCAGTCTTATGAATGTGGTGGTGCTACTTTCATCCTTTCACAGAGAAGGTGATGCATGTTTCTTTTATGGTTCCATACTACAACACTACAATTTATTTCACTTATACATAGTTTTCTTAATATTCATATAGTTTTTTAAATTGTAATTGTGAGATTAGAATGATAGAGACTTCTTTCTTAAGATGTTGTAAGAAGTGCCTTCCTGCGGTAGTTTCTAAACACTTTTAAACTCTGGAAGCATGGAGGTTTTCAAGAAGAATAACAGAATGTAGAAAATCGAATCTAATAACTTGTGAGCATAGACTGGTCTGATCACGGTCTTGAGAAGACCCACACCTTGCCAAGATTGAACAGTTCTATAAAACAAATATAATTTCTTCAAATCAAAAATAATTTATGTCTTAAGGTTTGAGAGCAGCCATAAAAGAGTAAACATCAACATTGAAATACAATACTTTACTACATTTACATGTGCTTTTTAGGCTGACCACCCTTGAAATTATGTGTTTATGAGGCTGATTGCTGATTATAGGTATATGAAGTGAAAATAATAATAAACTGAAGAAATCACAGAAAAACTGATTGAAAATGTAGTGGGCCCGATTCACTAGGGATTTCCAGCCATAAACGAATCCGTGTGTGAAAGTGCCTGGATTTGCAACTGCTAATTTTGCAAAAAGGGAACCTAGCAGGACTCATACAGCTTTCCAGCTGTACATTTGGGAATATTTGTGAATTCTCACACTGCATACATAAACACCAATGCATAGGCATAAGTATACTAGGCGTACCACTAATTTGAAAGTTTAAATCATTTTATTTTTTGGTACAGTGTATCCCAGTGGAGCAAGTCACAGAAGGCAGATTCCACCTGGTTTTGTGGTGGGAGGAGTGGGGGAAAACCATCACCCGTCTACTGACCATTAAACTATGAACAAGATATATATATATATATATATATATGTATTTATATATATATATATATATATATATATATATATATATATATATATATATATAATTCCATCTATCTACTTAAATCTCTGGAGGGAAAGAAAGCAGAGAGGGCCAGGGAAAGATGGAAGTGATCAAGGAGACAAGAGGGGATAAGCCATAAAGTGAGTGGGAACATGGGAAGGGAAGCAGGAATCTCAAATACAATCAGAACATTATTGAGACCACAACTAGACCAATAAAATGGAGCATGAAAAGTTTTTCAAACTCCAAGCCACACCACTTTTTAACTGCTAGGGAGAATCCAGCAGTACAGTACAATACAGTGACCAGTAATTTCAGTTCACTGTAAAGTAAGCACTCAGGTTCAGAGATAAGACCCCGCTCTGAGATCATCAAAAAAGGTTTGCACCGCCTCTACTCGCAAGAAAGCAAAGGTCTTGCTGTCGTGCCGCTCTTTAAGTTTGGCTGGATCCCAGACTGACGCCTTGGTATCTAAATCCTGACGCTTTCTGTGAATCACCAGAATCTGCTGCCGCTTATGTGGTGTCTGGAAACCTTAGTCCAAGAAGACCAAAAATTGTCTTCCCTCTGTTTGAAGGGGCCCTTTCAGCAACACCCCACAGGAAGGGTTTCTTTTTGATAAAATGTCAACGGCCATGTTGCACAGAGAGTTTTCTCCTCTTGTGCATGGTGGCCGTTGATTCTTCATGCATTTTGTAGTGGTTCTGGAAAAGGAAAAAAGTTTTGGAAAGCCAAGCCTACAGAGGGTGGGTCTTCCAACCTGTTGACCCGACAGGACTGTGTCCCTATCATTAAAAACATAGCAGTTCCAGCACCTTTAAAAGAGGTGTGAATCAGTGCGGTTGTTTGGGTGGGAGCCCTGCTGATTTACGGCTCTGTCTAACTCTTCCAGTGAGGGGCTTCACAACCTGCTGGTGATGCCTCACAGCAGATAGCTATTGGAATTTTCCATTGTCAAACGATGTTAAACTTATGGATTTGTATTGCACTGTGCTGCCTTTAGGAAGGGCATGACATGCTGCTCGATTTTGGCAATGCTTGATTTTCGGGGATTTTGTCACACACTCGAGTGTGTTTTATGTTTGAATAGGGCGCAGGCTGTTTAAATTTCTTGCGTGTTTAATTATAAGGGCCTGATTTATACTTTTTTAGCGCTGCATTTGCGTCATTTTTTACACAAAAGCGGTGCAAAGCAAAAAATATAATTGAATTTTGTAAGTTTGCACCGTTTTGCGTCAAAAAATGACTCAAATGCCATACTAAAAAAGTATAAATCAGGCGCCATAAGGGTCAGATTTATGGTAAGTGCTGCATCGAGTGCAGTGCCACTTTCCTTGCGCCCCTTAGCACCCCCCTACCGCCACCATGTGTGCTCTGTATTTAAAATACAACGCACCATGGTGCAGGGTAGGGGGCAATAGCGTCATTTCACATTTCACATTGGCGCTACTCCTGCAGAGTAGCAAGGGCTCCATTCTAAAGAATGGAAGCCCTCTTTTAACGCCTGCTCTTGAGCTCTTGAGCAGGCGTTAAAAGTGCCGTAAAAAAATGGCACAAGGAAATCTCATAGATTTCCTTAGGCCATTATTTCAGCTCCCCTAATGGGGGAACACCCCCTTTGCATATATTATGCCTGGCGCAGGCATAATGTAGCACAAAGGGTTGCAGGGTGGCGCAATGCATGGTGCAGATTCAGGCCTCGTTGGGCCACACTAATGTCATAAATAATTACGTTAATGTGGCGCAAGGTGGTGCAACAGGACTATAAATATCCCCCTAAGGCCCATATTTATTTTCTTTTAGTGCCGCATTTGCGTCATTTTTTGACACAAAAGTGGTGCAAACTTACAAAATACAATTGTATTCTGTAAGTTTGCGCTGCTTTTGCGTTAAAAAGCGGCGCAAATGCGGCGCTAAAAAAGTATAAATATGGGCCTAAGTGTGTAATCTGGCATCTTGATGTGCTAGAGTTTGCGCCACATGAAGGGTTGTGAATTGCCTAGTTAGAATGCAGCAGACATTCCAATAGCTTGATTCAAATCATAAGGTATCCACAGTAAGATAACTGAAGTGAATGGCTTCAACACTTCATGTGCGTTACTTCAAAGATGAAATATATCAATGTCTTAATTTATATTGAATTGATTTCAATGAAAATATAAAGGCTAAAACAAAATACATTTTTGGGAAAGTGCAAAATTTAGACAAAGTAAATGTAATGGAAGTCATCCAAAGTGCCCTTTTGACTGCGCTACATTACAGACACGGGTGCGGGTGCAAAGAAGTTTTCTTGAGATGTACTGATTGTGTGCCACAAGTGAGATGTTGCACAGTCCGTGCTGCCTCTAGTGGTGTGCTCTAGGAGTGAACCGTCCCAGTTACACTCTACACCTTCCTCCAGAGGGATCCCCTCATTCTGTTGAAAAAGAAGCCGGGTCCCCGAGTAGTGAAATATGGAGCCACTTTTTTCAGAGTATGGCTCTACCTTTCACTGATAATGCTCTCTCCAGAAAAAAAGGAACAATCAAGGTTCTTACTTGTGCTTTGGACAGATCATTTTTTTCTGTGTAATCGGGTGCCTCGTCCCGGTCTGCACTTTTTTAAAGGGAGGCACTGCGTAGACTGTGACAGTGTGTCCAATCCCACATAAGAAAAAAGAAGCAAGGATGTGGCCAGCTTCTGACGAAGATGTTTGTTAAAGCATCTCAGCGGCCATAACCCACATATGCTCTGTAATACGTTCACTAATCCGTGCTTCCCGGTGTACCTGGTGAAAGCAAGAGGTGCCAGACCTGGGGGAGCTGATAACTGAAGTCTCAGACTCAGAGTGGCAACTGGCAGTCACGCCAACATCTGGGGCCTGCACCAGCGTGAGAATTCAGATTTCCCTAGCTTTAGTGAAGGCAAGTCTAGATCTTATTAAAGACATTAGAGATTTAAAGACATGGAGGCGAGTATTATGCTTCCTTTTCTTGCTTTAATCTCAATAGCAGCCAAGACAAAACATTAACATAAGAACTACATATCCCATGAATCAAGAAACTAGATGTCATACATGAAGTCATAAAGAAAATAACCAATAGCAAGCCTGCAACCCCAATAACTGTCTTAACTGCGAGCAACAAGCCCCTTTTTTTTGCGAGAGCAGGTCAAGGGAAATGAAACAAAGGAATAATAACCAAAATAATGGAAAAGCCATAGAAATGGGAGGGTTAATAAAAGCGGTGGGATAATACTCGCCTCCGTGTCATTAATAAAATCTAGACTTTCCTTCACTAAAGCTAGGAAAATCTGAATTTTATTACAAGACCGGAGGCTCCTATTATGCTTGTTTAAAGCATGTTAATAACAGAATCGGCAACAGAAGAAATTGGTTTACAATAAAAAGTTCTAAAAGTGGAAACATTAGACCAGTCTGCTGATCGAAGAATGTCCTCCAAACGAGCTCCGGCCCAGAGGGCCTTGGAAGCCATAGCACCTCTGGCGGAATGTGCCCCAAAGGAACTACCCGCGAGGGTCATAACTCATTTAACCCAACGAGCAAGGGTAGGGGAAGAGACGGGTTTATGAGGTTTGAAAAAGGAAATCAGCAACTGGGGAGAGGAGGACGTTCTTAAATCTGCAGTTTTTGCAATGTAAACTTTCAAACAGTTACCAACACAGAGTTTAGGATGTGAAGGAAAAAACAGGTATTGAATCACAGAAATATTTGTTTTTGTCCTTCTATGAACTCTGAACGACACATTAGTAGGAGAGAACTGGACGGAGGATACATCTAAAGCTCTAACATCGGAAACACGTTTCAAAGAAACCAAGCATAGCAACATAGTTAACTTTGCTGAAAGGCATTTCAGGGAGAGAAATTTGTGATCAAGCCAAGAATTAAACAAATTTAAAACCAAATTTACATCCCATAAATGATTATATCTAGAAGCAGGAGGATTGGAAAATCTTACTCCCTTCAAAAGACGGCACACCAAAGGATGTTCACCAACAGGTTTCCCATCAATTTGAATATGTTCGGCAGAAATAGCAGATCTATAGGTACTCACTGTTCTGTATGCCTTTCCCTGGGAGGCTAGAGAGGCTAAAAAAATTAATGAATAGTCACATCGGCTGAAAAGGGATCTGAATTCCTATCCAAGCACCAGCCACACCAGACCAACCAGGCGGACTGGTAAGCCTTAGTCGTTCCTGGAGCCCAAGAGTGGCGTATGTACTGGGCAGCTTCTTCCAAAATTCCGGGGGTTCTCCAGGCTGACCCGAAATCTTCCATGCTACCAGAGTTAAAGTATGGTCGAGAATCATATTGTGAGGACGACCCTCCGGATCGAGAAGGAGCTCGGGAAAGGTTGGAATAAGGACCGGAAAGTCGATTGACAACTCCAGAACCGAAGGGAACCAAGGCTGGGTTTGCCAAAAGGGAGTCACTAGCACCAGGGAGGCTCGTTGACGACGAACCTGGGCCAAGACCCTGGCTATCATCATGAAAGGAGGAAAGGCATAATTGAGATGGAAAGACCAATCCTGGAGAAAAGCGTCTGTAGCAAGCGCTTGAGGATCCGGTATCCAACTGTAAAACTTTGTAAGGTGAGAATTCAATCGAGATGCGAACAGATCTACCGTCATGGCACCGAATTTCGAAGAAAGTTTGTTGAATACTAAAGGATGAAGACGCCAATCGCTGGAATCTTTTAGATGCTGTGAACACCAATCCGCGATTGTGTTCATTTTGCCCGGTAGATATTGCGCCCTGACCGATAACTTCAGAAGAAGGCAAAACTCCCAAAAGCTTTTGGCTAGATCCGCAAGAGGTTTGGATTTTGTTCCTCCAAGATGACTGATATACTTTACTGGGGAAATATTGTCCATCTTTAAAAGAATAGAGCAACTTACCTTGTCATTTGCGAAAGTCTTCAGTGCAAAGGAGCCTGCAAGCATCTCTAAACAATTGATGTGCAGTGCAGACTCCTTCCCTGACCATACACCCCCAGTCGAGACGTTGCCACATCTTGCGCCCCAACCTGTCCAAATTGCATTGGATTCTAATACTAGATTTGGGGCCGAAGAGAAAATTGCTCTTCCGTTCCATGCTTCCAAATGATCGAGCCACCACTGTAACTCTGCTCGAGAGTCCTGATCCAACTGAATTATATCCGAATAACAAAGACCTTTGCAAAGATGCTGAATCTTCAACCTGTGAAGGGCTCTGTAGTGTAAAGGACCTGGAAATATGGCCTGAATGGAAGAGGCCAAGAGGCCTACAATTCTTACCAGGGATCGAAGAGAGAGAACGGAAAGATTGAGGACTTGCCGAAAGTTTGTGTTTTATCCAACTCACTTTTTGTTGGGGTAGAGACAGGGATGTTGTTTTGGAATCTATAAGAAACCCCAAAAATTCCACCTGAGTTGAGGGAACAAGAGAAGACTTTTTCATGTTTACTAGAAAACCTAGGGACTGCAAAAGATGATGGCAAATGTGTAAATGATCTAACAGGGTGTCCTTGTTCTGAGCCATAATGAGAAAATCGTCTAGATAGATGATCAATCTTAATTCCTGAGCTCTTAGGTGAGCTACCACCGGCTTCATCACCTTGGTGAAACACCACGGAGCGGAAGCGAGGCCGTAAGGAAGAGCCGTGAACTGAAAAATTGAGCCTTCCCACTGAAATTACAGGAATTTCCTGTAAAAAGGATCGACAGGAATCGCAAAATAAGCGTCCTGGAGATCTAGACGAACAAACCAATTGCCTTCCATCAAAATGTCTCTGAGATGGAGAATAGTCTCCATTTTGAAATGATTGTAAACAACATAGTTGTTGAACAATTTCAGATTTATCACTGGACGAAACTTTTTGTTTTTCTTTTGGACCAGAAAAATAGTACTGAGAAAACCCGAGGGGTGAAATCGTGTTTCTTCTATTACGTTTTTTTAAATCAAAGACAGAATCTCTAGTTTGATCAAATGTGATTGTTTCTGGGAAAACCTTAGTGGGGGAGGAGGACGAGTCTGGTGGGGAACTTGATACAGGTCTATGCAATACCCTTGAATGGCCTGAAGAACCCATGAATCCGCAGTAATTTGGTACCAATTTGAAAGAAAATGCACCAATCGACCTCCCACCGGAAGAGGGACAAAATTGAAATTTCTTACTAGAGACTTGTCCTCCTCTTTGACGGTAACCTCTGCTCCTGAACCCCCTTCCTCTTTGAGGGTAGAACTGAGGTCTGAATTCAGGGCAGTAGAATGAGGAGCCTCTGAGGGAACTGCCACCACGGGAGGTGAAGCGGCCGGTAAAGCGGCTCCTCCCTTTACCGGCCCTGCCAAAAACCCTGGAGCTGAAAATCTTCAATGAGACTTGAGCCTTATCCAGAGTCGCGAAGGTAGAAGCGTATTTACTGAGTTCCTTTATAAACGAGTCCCTAAAAAGAAGACCATTAGCTTGCTGTCCTTCTCTGGAGGTAAGGCTGCCCAACTTAGGATCCATTTTTAGCAAAATACTCTTTTGTCTCTCCTGGGAAATAGCGGTGTTCGCATTGCCCAAAATTCATACTGCTGTTGAGCCCAGTTAGAAAGGGTAGCTGGGTCAAATTGTGAGCCTCCCAACCTGGCCTCTTCAGCCAAATCAAGAATTCTGGTCAGAGGACCAACCAGATCTAAAAATCTGTCCTGGCAAACGGACCACGCCCTATCAACCCCTTTTTTAGGATCTTTACCATATTTGGAGAAAAACAATACCATATTAGGGTCAGTAATGGGAGTGGAAGTGATGTTATGAGGGAGGGAGGGACGGGGACATTCAGAACGCAGTTTGTTTCTCGTGGATTTGTCCAAACAATGTCTTAAATGAAGCGAAACATAATCCGCCACATGTTCAGGCGGGAACCATTCAGTAGAGTTTGGATGGTGTATTAAAGTGGGATCAACATTGGTTCCCCCAAAGCATCAAGAACAGTAAAATCATTTATGTTTGAAGAAAGATCCGAATCAGAAAGATAAATTTTTCGCCTTTTCTCTAGAGGCCCTTGCCAGAGGTCATCAAAACCCTGGGTATCATCGTCTTCCCACATCACACTCCAAATCATCATCTGTGTCCCTCCACTGTGTAATATTAAAAGGAGAGGGACCCTTTTCCACCATATGAAACTCCTTACGGGGGGAAGGACCAGAAAGTTGAGGAGACTCATCAGCGCCCGACATAGCCTGTACTTTGGACAAAGTACGCTTTTTCCCTTTAATTGGCTCAGAAACGTTAGTATTTTGGGTAGCCAATTTTTTAAAAGATATTTCCAACTTTTTTCACATCTGCAACATAGAAGTTGACACAGCCTGTTGAACAGTATCTTGTATAAAAGTATTCAAATCAGCGCGAAAATCATGAATATCAACATTATTATCAACTTCAGAAGTATCCTTAGACATTTTCTTAAAAGTTCAATAATTTCTAGGGACAGAAAAGCTCACAAATTGAAAAAGTAGGCAAAAAGAAAAAATAAATTATACACTAAAGTCCCAACCAGTAAAGAAAGGGTTAAAATGTGTTGTGGGCAATGGGCGTGGGCAGGGGGGAGTGTAAAGAATGAAAGACACTCCCCCTAAAAACAAAAAAAGGCTTGAGGAGGCGTGACTCGCTCCCCGACTCCGCCCGAAACAGGAACTGCCTATCGGGCAAGGACACTTGGGGGCTGATTCTTGCCCCGCAGGGCATTCTGACCGCGGCGCTTTGGCCGCGGTCAGAAAGGGTAAACCGGCGGTCTCCCGCCGGTTTACCGCTGCCCTTAGAATCCCAAGCTGCGCCGCCATGGGGGATTCTGACACCCCCTACCGCCATCCTGTTCCTGGCGGTTCGCCCGCCAGGAACAGGATGGCGGTAGGGGGTGCCGCGGGGCCCCTGGGGGCCCCTGCCGTGCCCATGCCAATGGCATGGGCACGGCAGGGGCCCCCGTAAGAGGGCCCCGCAAAGTATTTCAGTGTCTGCCTTGCAGACACTGAAATACGCGACGGGTGCCACTGCACCCGTCGCACCTTCCCACTCCGCCGGCTCGATTACGAGCCGGCATCCTCGTGGGAAGGGAGTTTTTCCCTGGGCTGGCGGGCGGTCTTTTGGAGACCGCCCGCCAGCCCAGGGAAAAACTCATAATACCCTCCGCGGTCTTCTGACCGCGGAGCGGTATAATGGGGGCGGAATTCCGGCGGGCTGCCTCCGCCGCCCGCCGGAATCAGAATCACCCCCTTGGTGTCAAACCACCCGTGGAGCCGGAAAGAAAAACGCCTTGGAAGTCGCAGTACACAAGAAGAAATGACTGGCGAGACGCGCTTTCGAAGCGCAAAGCAAATCCCACTGAGGTAAGCGCTTGAGTGAGGCGCTTACCCCAGAAGTGTGACGGCGGGAGAGCCGAACATTCTGAAAGAGCGTTCGGCTCATGAAACGACGTGCGAATAAGGCGTTCGCTTTAGTTTTTCGGAAAAAACGAACTGCAAACATTAAGGATATCAATAAGAAAGCAGACTAATCACGCCAAAATAAATAAAGTACACAATATAATATAATAACAGTAATAATATACGTAAGAAGAAAATAGAACTTATCTTGACTGCGAGCAGCAAGAAAAGAGGGCTTGTTGCTCGCAGTTAAGACAGTTATTGGGGTTGCGGGCTTGCTATTGGTTATTTTCTTTATGACTTCATGTATGACATCTAGTTTCTTGATTCATGGGATATGTAGTTTTTATGTTAATGTTTTGTCTTGGCTGCTATTGAGATTAAAGCAAGAAAAGGAAGCATAATAGGAGCCTCCGGTCTTGTAATAAAATCCACGGCCTCAGATAGAGACAACCTGAGGAAGAAGCGGTATCGGTATGACGTGCGCGAAGACTGACCGGGAGGCGTTTGACATAGCGGTATCGGACGGAGGAGGCCCAAAGCAGATGCAAAGTTGAAACTAGGAGTGCAGGTCCTGGCGGGGCCCATCAGAAACGGCGAGACTCTGCCGCATCCTGGCTGCTAATGGCAATACAGTGGAGCCCCTGCTGAGTCCCAACTCTCCAGTCCTCTGGTGGGGTAAGCAAAGCCCAGGAAGAACTACAAACAGGCTGTCATTAACACACAACGCGGGTGAAGAGGGGAGCCTCCCTTCCCCCCTGACTTCCGAAGGGCTAAATGGGCGAGATAAGCAAGAGCAGCCAAGAGACCCTGATCCTGGAGGGGAGTGAGTACGATCTGGGGATGATGCTTGCTCAACCAAGCGCCAACGAGAGCCTACCTGACAAGAATGGACTGAAGGTCACTTTCAGAAAAACAACGCCTGAGACAGCAAGAACTTGTTGAAAAGTGAAAGAGACAGTCACACAAGGCCAACAATAGAAACAATCGACAAGCTCGACTGGCTCCAGTATTAGAGACAGTACTGGACAGGGTGATTCAGGGATAACATCTACTCTGAATACCCTAATCAGGAGCGAGTAGAAACCCACCCGGCTGATGAAGGGAACCTAAGAGGCCACAGGAAGGCTCAGTGAGCAGGAGTATCCTGGGTAGGCAGCGGTGAGTACCTCCACAGTGTTAAGTGCAGCCTATATAGCGCACGCACCCAGGATGACAGGAGTATGGGCGCCCGGCCCTCCTATCAAACGAAACTGAATAAATACACCCTACCCAGGGACGCAGTGACTGGACCGGCTGTGTGGCATTCTTGGGATATAGAGAGCCCCTCCCCCCAAGAGGATGAAGTGCCCACCCCTCAATACACTCAAACCATGAGGTCTTCTCAACTGAATGCACTCACAGGGTCCTGGGGGCCCAGCCACAGCCGTGGGCCGCAACACTCACCATTATTACTCATATCTTCTACCACAGAGACCAAGACATCATGCTACAGACTCTCCGTAGTAGCCTGCCTTTCTGATACGCAAATGAGACTTTTAGCTTCTTCCCAGACTTACCCTGCGAATCTAACACCTTTGCTGCGAGTTCCATGAAGTAAAGAAAGCATTTTGGAACCAGGAACTCAAATATTCAGTGTTGTTCCCCACTAAATTGAGAATGGTAGCGGAAAGGAAGACATGGTGCTTTGGATATCCTGAGGAGGCATGGAAGTGGATCCAGGGTTGGAGACCAGCAACAGTGACAAAACCAAGGCCCTCTACCCACCAGTGGAAAACCGCCAAACGCATCTCAGAAAAGGACCAGCAAACCTCAGAAGAGGAGGATGGGGAAACTCAACCGTCACCATCCAAGACTTTTCCAACTGTAAACACTATACTGTGAGAGACTGGTTTAGTGTCCCTGATTGATACTCAAAAAGGCTGAATGGACCTTGTGACACTCTCAGATCTCCCAAACTACTAAATGTGATAGTGCTGGGAGGATACAACCTTTTTCTCACCTAGAGAGCTGACAGGCCTATGGACCAATGGCCCGACAACACAACACAGTAAGACATTAGGGGATGGGATGCAGGGGATTCCAGCTCAGTTGGTGAAAGGCGCTCTGCAATGTTGGGGAGTTCAGCAGTTTTGAGTCCGTCATGTAGGGTTGCAGGAAAGGGGAGGAGTTACAAAAGGGCAGATTCCGTTTCAATTGTAGTTTGTTGCAGTTTTTGTTTTGTCTGCATGCGCTGTCACTTCGCACTACCAGCCACGACCACCCACATCACCTGCCTCTAGCCCAGCATCTACCAGGAAGACCAGATGGACCCTGTCACGTCCTGGGCCCTAATGTACACTTAGAATAATGACAGGCGAGACCTCATTGAAGTTCCTGTCCTGGAAGATCAATGGACTTGGGTACAAAATTAAAAGAGGAATAATTCTGAAGCATCTCAAGCATCAGGCATCTGACATAGTACTAGTACAGGAAACACACATGCTGGCCAACAACTACCGTGCTTAAGATAAATGGGGGTTCAGAAGGGTATGCAGGCTATCCTAAGTGCTTGAGAGGAGTGGGAATCTTTGTGAAGCGCACGCTTGCACTCATGATTCAAAGTACGTAGGTAGACCAGCGTGGGAGGGACTTGGCTCTCTCTGAGTGCTGGGAGGGTCTCACACTTAATAACTGCTCAGCTTAGTATACATCCCTCTGTGTCTCTGTACCTCTACGCTCCCTGCCCTGAGTGCCCTATTACTGCAACTACCCAAGGGAACACTACTCATGGAGGGCCAATTTAATTTAGCAATGGATGAGAAGTAAGATTGGTGGACCTCCCAGCCCACAGGTTGAACACACAGTCCGTTCGTAAACTTTGTGTCCACCTTCAGGATGGTGGACGTTTGGCACAAACACAGTCCAGGGGTTCAGCAATACACCTTTCACTTGGGCGCGCACTGGAGCCTGCCCTGTATGGAATATCTCCTCGCACACCTTCAACAAGCACAACAATATGTAGATGTTTGCCATCGGGCTAGAGGGATAATGGATCACTCACTGATATGGGCAAAATTGATGCTGAGGGAGGGATTGTCCCAATTAACCTTTGGTACCTGAAGCAGCAGACTATCTGATAGGGCCTGGCATCAACAATAGGCCACTACTTTACAGAAAACTCACCGTCTGTAGACTCAGCGCAGACTCTTAGGAGGCCTACAAGGCGTTGTCAGGGGTCAAGTGATCTCCCTAATTTCAGGGTGTAAAAAGGACAAGTGAACAAAAATTGAGAAACTTGAGAGAGAAATCCTCTCCCGAGAACACCTCCTCATAAAAACGACTGACACAGAGGGTAGGTATGCAGTTAATGTAAAACAGAGAGAATATCTAGACCCAGCAAAAGAGACTGCCAGAGCGATACACAGGGCCACACAACACCACCTCTACAAGGTAGAAAATACAACTGGCAGACTGCTGGCATGGCTAGACAAAATGGATCAGACTAGACAATGGGTGTTAGAAGTCAAAACCTGGGAGGATCAGCTGGTAAAGGAGAAGAGACAAATAGCTGGTGCATTTGCCAGGTATTATGCCCGGCCATATGCCAACAGTGCAAACCACAGACGAAGACACCCAGGCCTTGCTACAAGACATATGCCTGCCAGCCCGAGAATTTTTGGAAGCTGACATCACTTAAGGGGAAATACTGGCAGCAATAGGAGAGCTTAACCTGGGTAAAGCCTTAGGCCCCAAAGGGATACCAATCGCACTCTTTAAAATGATGGCCACCAAATTAGCCCCCCATCTTTTGATAATATATAAAGAAAGTAAGCAGAAAGGATCTCTACTGCATGACCAATGGCTAGTCACCATCATACTCATCCATAAAGAGGGTAAACTGCCAGATGTCTGTGCCTCATATAGGCCGATATCGCTCTTAAACATGAAAGTCAAGATATAGGCCGAAGTACTAGCTATGCGTCTAATCAAGGTGATCCAATCACTAGTTCACTCAGAGCAAACAGACTTTATGTCCCATTGGAGTATTTCCCTTCACCTCCGCTGCCTTTACGGCATATTGGGACATTCTGCGACTTTTAGGAACAGGCACTGGTAATTTCATTGGATGTCAGGATGGCATCAGGCCAGTAGAATGGGACTATATTTTTGACATGCTGGCCAAGGTTGTGTCATAGTTTGGACTCTTGCTCTGAGCAAGACTGCTGGTTTAAGGATGACAGTACTTTTGTTTGTAGGCGACTGCGTCTTTCCTACAACAAGTCGCAACTGTTATCCCAACCTTACCGGCTCACTAGCAGCACCTCACCAGAAACACAATAGTAAAAGGTGATTTATGGCAGCCGTTTACGCATGGACTCAAAAATGAGATATCTCAGGGAGTGTCGTGGTTAAACGGAGATTACCCTTTTCTCACAGATATATTATGTCTCATACAAACACAGGCAATGACACAGATGCAGTAAAGTTATAATAGCTTTTTATTTAACATAACTGCAATTTGCGATGAGTTGCATGGACTGCAATGATTAGGATAATGAATAAAGCAAGTAACAGTATTGTGAAGACGAGAGTCATTGTTACGAAGACCCCCACCATTTTACAATACATAGAAAAGATATATGAGATGTAAAATGCCCTAATACCCTAATAAAGAAGGCCTAACCTCCTACCTAAAGGAGAGCTGGGTTTGTTAAACCTAATCTGCAAATGCCGTGTCCATGAGAGGAGCCCCCCAACCCTCGTTACCTTGGAATGAGGTCTCTATCTCAGACTCCGCAGGGACACGAAGACTGGGTCAGCGTCAAGACGACTGCAGCATCAGTATCAGCGATGGTGGCGATGCCCTCTGGTCGGAATCCCTCTGATTATCTGTCTAAAGTGTGATGTATTTATACAGATCTACAAGGTCCCCTGACGTAGGTGTATTCCTAAACAATAGATAACAGGCATGCTTGGGACGGCAATTAATATCAACAATCCCTCGAAAGTATAGAGAGGGAAAATCCCTAAGTGTGAACACCTACTGTTTGTTTGTCTTTGGTGCTTGATCTTGACGCCTTGGTGCGGTGACACTGATAATGTAACTCATAACAAGTGGCCTAACTATAAACAAGGCAGCCATCTTAGAAGAAATAAATAATTAAATGGGCTAAGACAGAGCAAGCTAAGTAGGTTAAAAGTCACTAGGTGACGGGGGCACAAGTCTACAAGCCAGAGGCTAAGCTAACTCCTGTTATCCCAGTAAAATGAACTAGGATTCACTACAGTTGGCTTTGGCACAAATTTGTCAGTCTGAGTTAGACTCCTCCATACTGAATCGCTAGCACAGGTTAGGGTAAATGGTGGCCAATCCAGCTAATTTAGACTTCAGGGAGGGAGCAGGCAGGGCTGTCCCCAGTTCCCGTTGATCTTTGCTTTGGCCCTTAAACCTTTGGATCCGTCAGAACCCCCGGTCAAGGGCTGCACTGGGAGGAGTAATGGGAAGATAGAAAATCATTGTATGCCGATGATATGTTTCTCTTTATTACTGACCCAGAGCTTACAATAGCAGGATTTGTGCAGATCATCACAACCTTTGGCAAACACTCCGGCTACACTATCAATTGGCACAAGTCCCTATTATACCCACTACAGGGCAGATACAACGGCTGCCTCCGGACTGTGTGCCGATGGTGGTCACCACAGTTTCCAATATTTAGGGATGTATGTCACAACAGATTCAGGCCTCTTCTATCAGAAGAACTTTGCCCTGCCACTGGATGAGCTACAACATGACAGTGGAGAGCTTTGCCACTATCGTTACTGGGTAGAGCAGCACTATTTAAAATTATGTCTCTCCCCCGCTTTCTCTACACCCTACAAAATAGCCCTTATGATGTCCCTGGCTCATACTTCAAGGCAGTTGAGGGTGAGATTCATAAACTGCTATTGGACGGGGGCCAGTACGAATAGCGTTTACTCAAACTGACAAAGGTTTGGTATGAATGAGGCATTGCAATGCCGGACGTTCAGAAATACTACTAATTGTCACAACTGATTATGGTTAACCAATGGGCCTTCCTTCCCCCCTTGAAGCCTGCATTCCGTTTGGATTGATCGGTGGTGATACCCCGTGGATACATGAAAGCACCATACAGGAGACTTGCGGGCCCCCATGTGGTCACTAGTACAACTTCAACTATGGCACAAAGCTACAACATACTTTGGGTAGAAGATCACACAGGTGACCCTTTTCTGGGACCCAAAAATTCAGAGAAATCTATGGAGACAATCAGGGTTTGACAAGTGGAACCTCATTGAAATCTCCAGGGTTGGCAATAACTGGTCTCAGGGCTACATCACCCTCTGGTCCGACCTGCAACAAGAATATCAGTTAACCGACTCCTAGACATAGAGATACAAGCAAAACCAACTCACACTCAGATCAGTCCTGTCCAAAAGGCTACATCACTGACATATATATTAAAATACTCAATCATACACAAATTGCCCTAATACACCTGGGGGAAAAGTGGGATCAGGAGGTAGGAGATTTCAAAGACGGAGATTAGAAGGAGGCCCTAGCAACCCCTAGGAAGACAGCCAGCCAATCTGGGTTAAGGCTTATCCAACTACGGATACTGCACTGCTCCTATTATGCAAGAACCACAGTGGTTAAGTTGGGAAGGGTAGAACACGCCAATTGCCTACATGGTTGCGGGCAGACAGGCATCTTCTTTCACAGTCCTTGCGACTTCCTGATGGTGCATGGCAACTTGGCGGCGGTGGTAAGATGTCTGTAGGAGGTAGGGGGTGGGGGTGTAGATGTCTCAGTGAAACTATGTATCCTAAATATTTGGAGTGATACAAATATAATCATTCCATACCGCCTATGGATCTCAATAGGTCTGATAATAGTCAAGATAAATATTGTGAGACTATGGGGAGACAGCCATGCCCTAGACACAGAGGCTTGAGAATATGACATGGATTGGTGAGGAATGAAGGGAGTGGACAGGGTGGCTGGGATGGTGGGTGGATGTTTGCTGCAGATTTGAAATCCATAGTAGTGTCTTTTGTGCGGACAATAGTTGTATTTGTAATGGCAATAAAAAGAGTCATAAAACAAAGAGAAGCAACATTTTTGGATTTTCTCAATTCTGGGTGCCTTCCTGAAATAACAAAAATATTTTAATGACAAGAAGCAATCATTACCATTTTGTCTGAATTTGTTTAATATGTTATGCTTTCTTCCATGTTGGGGAGAATATCCCAATTTCCCAGACTGGCCGTTATAGACATTAATTCTGCTTAGGCAAACGTTTTGCTTTATTAGCTTTACCAATTTAATACCTGAATACAGCAATCAAAAACGGAAAAGTGGCTTTTTTACGTTTGCAAATTGTCTCCCCCTGTGCAGCACCACAAGTAACTTTTAATTCAGTGAGTCAATCAATTTAATCTTTATTCAGTCATAGACATGGTAAATAATAAAAGAGCAAAAACAAGATATCATAAATACATACTTAAAAGCTTAAAATATCCCAAGTTAAAAACTCATTTAACTGTTACAATATGCCATAAGCTTAAAAAAAAGGAAATTAATTGAGAAGAATTTACATCAAGGCTCTAAGGGGCAGATGTATGAAAAGTGGTGCTGCACCTAGTGCAGCGCCACTTTTCTTGTGCCTCTTAGCGCCTGTCTAACGCCACCATGGGTGCGTCATATTTAATACACGGCCCACCATTGCGGTAGTTAGGGAACTAGCATCAGGTTTTTTGATGTTAGTTCTGCACTTTGCAGGATTAGCGTAAAAAATTCTGACGCTAATCCTGCAAAGCACCCAGAGGCCCATTAACACCAATGTGAGCCTCCTTTTAACGCCTGCTCTGAGCAGGCATTAAAAGTGCCGAAAAGAATGACACAGAGAAATCTGCCTCATGACTTGCGCAGGCATAATGTAGCCAAAGGGTTACAAAGTGGCGCAATGCATGCATTGCGCCACTTTGTAAATTTGGCACGACGATTTTAGCCTCGTTCAGCCACATTAGCGTAATAAATTATATTAATGTGGCACAAGGAGTTGCTAGGGGCTCTTAAATCTGCCCCCAAAGTTACGCATTTCCTTTCACGTCATAATTGTATAATGTATGGTGTAAAGACATTGCATGTTAGGACATCATTTAATCTGGACAAATACACAAGGGCTTTCCGATAGACAAAGAGCTTCTCCCTTATAAATAATGATTCGAAATATATACACTATAAAATTTACAAAAAAGTGCCAAGTGCAGTGTTGACTGAAATGATATCTTATTACCCAACACCTCATTTCCCGAAATGCAACAAGGTGGTGAGCAATTCCTAGGTGAAAACGTGTTAAAATGTACCTATTACAATGCTTAACTTGTGCTTGTTGTTTCTGGTGCGGGGCACTGACACTTATTTTTGAGCGTAGGCACTTATTTTTCTGCCTCAAGCATTTACTGGGAGCAAAAGACATATCTGGGAAAGACGGAGGAAGAGAAAAACGAAAAGCGTCACAATGGGAGTAAGCAGAAAGCTGCAAAGGTGAGCTGAAGGGGCAGGGAGTAGCTGTAAATGGTTTGAAGAGGCCCAAGATGGCTTCAGGATTACGCTACCTCAATATTCCATGTTCGCACATTTAATTGCAGCAGCCGCGCATGTTTAAGAGGATGGCTTTGGGCACAGCATGTTTTTATTTACAAATTAAGTACTGATTATAATATGCGTGAGGGACCATGAGTAAATATGATTATATCCTCATTTGCTCGTAAATGGACATGAAGCTCACAATTGTATATTTATTGCAACTTCTCAAGTTTCTTTCGTGAGCTGTCATGCCATTAATGAGCTCCTTTATTTCCCTTTTTGAAAACTGAGCAACGTTCTCAGGGTCTTCTGAAAGTCAGCATCTATGTCACATATTCCCATTAGCATATCTCTAATTTCTGCAATCCATTATATTTTAAAAAACATAAGCTAGGGTTGGACAGTCCCTAGGGATCTCTTTAGTAAACTGAGTTTCAGCTTTGGTCCAAATTGAGTGCAAAATAGTCAAGGTTTAACGTATGCTGTATCCATTGTATGGGAAGTACTAACTCCTTGTGAATTATAGTCTCATGAATTTATTGTGGTACAGCTAGTAGTCGCTTCTAAAATTCATTCTCTTGCAACTGTAACAATTAGTTGTTTCTAAAGGCCCATGCGCCTGTGCCATATAGCGCTGCAGTGAGAGATTTCATAATATTAACATTTCTTTTGTATGTTTAGCACCCAATTTAGTAGCAAAGCTAACCATCCCCTCAGAAGTTCTCATCATATTATTGATACTAGCTCTTTTTTGGGCACTCCATACACTATCACTATTTTGGGCACTATCATGAGTAGAAAATTTTAAACCTGAATAGCTAAAACTCTGGGTGTTGCTGATCCAGCCCTATTTGATAGAAAAATGATGCGTCTTAAACCCCCCTTGACACAGCTCAATGTGAATATTTTTTTAGGTTTTGGTTGCACACCGCTTGTGAAAGATTGGGAAATCTATTGTATTTAAAAGAAAAATCTTAAAAGTGGCATAAAGCCCAGAGATTACTCACCGCTACCTGTCATTGGCTGATCCCACATCACTCCACTTACCATTGGCTGGCTCCCACATGGGTCAGTAGTTGTACAAATTGCACTTTATATTTATTGAATAAATGATATGATATATGCAACATAAAATATATGTAGCAATGCCTCAACAATGTTTCACACACCACAAGTACACTCTCCAACTCCCTGCCAGCTCTCAGAAAGAACTAGCAGGCCCTCAGCTTTCTCTGTTTTGCTGTCAGACCTGCTCACTGCTGGTCAGCTTCTTGTCTTCAGACTCCTTCAGCTGGTTGGTCCGTAGACATTCCAGGCCTCCCCTTAGAGATGCTTGGTGTGTAAAAACACCTTCTTCTTTGCATAGTCTTTGCCAATGCTTGTTTAAAGCTTATCTTCAAACTTTTTTCCGCTATAAATTCTGTGAAAGTGTTTTTGAGGTTCCACAGACCTACCAGAGTTTGAGCTAATAAAATTGTATTATCAGTGTATAAAAGTATTGATAATGTTTGTTGGCCAATTCTCGGAACGTCAATATTATAGGATTTACATTTTCCATCAACATCACTAATATATAGAAAGAAGAGAAAATGAGCAAGCACACACCCCTGCCTCACTCTTCTTCCAATCTTTAGTGGGTTGGGTAATTCTCTGAATGGTCCAAATCTCACCCTAGTCATTAGATTATTAAGCATGTAAGCTAGAAGGGAGATTACATCATGTGATGCATCCAAATTATCCATACAATTCTACAGTTTATTATAGTTCACCAGATCAAAAGTGCTGCTCAGATCCATAAAACACATCTGTAAACTGCCCTTCTTTGCTAATGTACTTCCTCACAAGAAGATTCAAGTTGAGGCACTGCTCTACCCTTCCTAATTCTCTCCTGGACCTATACTGTGCCAGGGTCAGGATTGCGTGATTGGCAGCCCATTGTTCCAGCCTTTCTAGAATAACCCTTCCTAATAATTTAGCTGACAAATCGAGCAATGATATTGTCCAATAACACTTCAGGTTATTTTTCAAGCCCTTCTTAAAAGTCAGAACAATTATTGATTCTGACCAGAAAGAGGGTATGTTAACAGTACCTGTCACATTTAAAACCACTGTAAGCAAGGGTGGCCATAAGGACCGGGAACCTTTCCATTAGGACTTCCGTCCAGTGCTCTTGGTATTTCCTTTAAGCTAAAAACAATGTGAACTGTAAAGGGGGCAAAAGATACCACAACTTTTACATCTGGCCTTGCCGGAGGATTAAATATCAATGTAAAATGGTCCACTCATACGTCAGCCGAGATGAAAAAATCTATTTTTGGTGCTATGTTATCCTTGAGAAAAGAGGCATTTATCATTTTCCAAAAGAGGGTCTTGTCCCAAGTCTCAGCTGCCTGGATCAAATTTGCCCACACCTCCTGTAGATTTTTTTTTCCTTTCAAAGACAGGAGTGTATTAATACATTTGCTACATGCATAATTCCACTTTTGATTAAGTGAGCCCTTTCTTCGGTGTCCATTATCTTGTACTTTCCTAGTTAAGAATGAATGTATAAGATTAGAAAAAAATGTTTATGCCTTAATAATGTGATCATAACCAGCTTCCTCATTGTCATAAAAAATAACCTCTTTTTCCATGATAACTTCCATACTAAACTTGGACAGGTCCACTTAATTCTAACACCTTTCTGGTTCAATATTTGAAATTTTGAGTGTAGGAAGATGGCCTGGTGTGTGGTGGGTATCTGAGGTATTTACGTCTTATACTAGGCCCAGGTATCCCCTATTTGTGAAGTGTAGGCAGTGTCTAGAGCCTAGGCTCTGTGGAGGTAGCTGTGGATGAGCAGCCAAGGCGTATCTAGGAGACCTGCAAAGCTCAAGCAATACCACTGTAGTCACACAGCACTTACACACATGAAAGAAAACACTCAGTGTTAGAAAAATAAAGGGTCTTTATTACAATAACACAGTACCAAAACACTAGATAGGCAACCCTCCAATAGGAGTTAAGTAAAAACACTAAATATGTACACTAGTTATCAGAATTGGCATAGAAAGTGATAGAAAACAGTCCAAATGCAAGTAGACAATAGTGACCCTAGGGGGAGCCCAGCCATATGTTAAAAAAATGGAATGCAGACACAAGACCCCCACCTAGGGAGTGGAATGTGTAGAGTGAAGCTGGGGGGACCAGGAACCCCCAAAGGTAAGTACCACAGTGCCCCCTAGTGACCAGGAGCAAATTAGTAAATTTACTAGATTTTCCTCAAACCACCCAAAAGGAAGAAAATGCAACACACAGACAAGTTTGCAAGAAACCAGTGGTGGATTCTTGAAGAGGAAGACCTGTGGAAAAAGGGGACCAAGTTCAGAAGTCACAGAAGAGTCCAGGAGGAGTAGGAGCTACTACCCACCCAACTGTGGATGCAAGGGTTGGTCAACGGTAGGACAAAGACAGCCAGTAATGCATCCCTGGAGCAGGTGAAGCAGTCCTGGAGGATGCAGTCAATGTCCCATGCAAGATTGAAGATTGCAGTTGGTCAGTGGCATGGAAAAGCTACCAACAAGCCTTGGCAAAGGCAGAAGTTGCTGTGAAGCAAAAGTGGAGCTGCCGGGGCACAGCAAGGTCCAGGAGGACTCAACCCATAGGGCTAGTCCTAGGGGGACCCTCAGCAAGGTAAAGAGTCCGCAGAAGAAGAGGCAGCCACCACATGAGACCCACTGGACGAGGAACGAGGAGTCAAAGAGAAGCCCACGCAGCACAACTGGAGAAGGGTCCCAAGCTGAAGGACAAGCACTCAGAGGGCTGTGCATCGCAGGAAGGGGTGCTGGGGGCTGGGGCTACCCCTAGCTAGCCTGACGATCCCTTGGAGGAAATGCAAACAAGCCTTAGTAGCTGCATGAGACACGGGGTTGCATGGCGGTACTGTCCTGCATTGGAAGATAATGGCTTACCTCAACCAAAGTTGGACAGCTGGCAGAGAGGACTAAGAGGACTACTCCGGACCACCACCCATGATGCAGGATCCACGCAAGTCAGGATGAGAGGAGATCCACGCAGCCAGTCGTCATTCCAATTGGTGCCTCCGGATGCACAGGAGTGACTCCTTCACTCCCAGGGAGATTCCTTCTCATGCAGACCGAAAACTTGCCACCCTCAGAGGATGCACAGCCGGGGAAATATTGCAGAAACTGGAAGGAGCTGTGGAAACAATGTTGCAAGCAGAGTGTTCGTCGTGGATGCAGATTGACGGTCCAGCCACGGTTCCAGTGGATGGAGTCAAAGGTTGCAGAGGAATCCTGCTGGAATCTTTCAAGCTGAATTTGAGGACCCACCCCAGCGAGAAACCCTAAACAGCCCTGAAAGGGGGATTGGTCACCTAGCCAGGTGACCACCTATCAGGAGGGGGCTCTGACGTCACCTGCCTGACCTGGCCACTCCGATGCTCCCAGAGGTCCCTGCCAACCTTGGATTCAAGATGGCAGAACCCAGATACCCACTGGGGGGCTCTGGGCCCACCCCCATGGGCTGAGTCTTCTTTGATTTTGACGATCTCCAGCAATTCTACTTTTGCTTCATCGCTACTTCTGCCTAGGCTTGTCTCAGTACAAGGGTGGGGACAAAGATTAAAACAAAGAGTCTTCATCAGGCCCACAAAACTCTTCTGGGGTGGGTCTCAAATCTCTTCCTCCCATGTTAAAAAGCATTGGTGCTATATTTGTAGAAACAAAGGCCATAGGCCAGGAGACAGCTCCTGCCCTTAGAAAGGCACCAAGCCACCCACCACTACAACCCCCACCTCTATCACTAGTTCCCCTAGTAATAACAGTAGTGGTGGGTCTGGTAGCAATAACCAATCCAAGGGTGGGGCTGGGCTCACTTTAGTCACAGAGACACAACAGAAGCTGTTTTAGTCACAGAGACACAACAGAGGCTGTATTAGTCTCTGGTGGGGGCATTGATCTTGCCACCCTTGCTGCCTGTCCCCTTAATATGGGTTAACACAGGCAGCAGCCCTTAATAAATGGTGTTCAGGCAGAAGCCTACAGGGACACAGGTGCCAGTGTCAAGACGGTGCCTGAAAAACTGGTGTCCCCTGAGCAACACCTACTTGGTCACCAGTACCAAGTGACTGACGCCCATAACAATATTGTGTGCCACCCCACGGCAGTTGTTGATTTCAACTGGGGGGGGCGGTTTACTGGTCCTAAAAAACTTGTTGTGTCCACACACCTGCCTGTAAAATGTCTACTAGGGAACGACTTGGAGACTTCAGCTCGGGCGGAAGTAGAGTTTGAGGCTCATGCAGCAATGCTGGGCATTCCAGGGTGTATTTTTACATTGACTAGGGCACAGCCCAAAAAGCAAAAGGATCAAGGACACTTGGAGCCTGGAACAATGACCCAAGTACTTCCAAAACCCAAGGGTTACCCCACCCTCCAGTGAAGATTCCCCCTTTGAGGAGGAGGAATCTACTCCCTTGGCAGAATCTACACCTTAGGAGTTGAAAGCTGATACAGCTAAGCTCTTAGGTGCAGGGGGGGGGGGGCTGCCAGGGAGGAATTCGGTATGACACAGAAAACCCATCCCACACTGGAGAGCTTGAGGCAGCAAGCTGTTCTTCAAGAAGCAGGGGATGTCAGTGGTACCCACAAGGTGTATTGAGAAGACAACCTCTTATATTCAGAGCCAAGGGAACCCAAACCTGGTGCCACCAGGAGATTGGTAGTACCTCTGCAATATAATGAATTGTGTTGAACCTGGCACATGACATTCCCCTGGCAGGTCACCTGGGGCAAAGCAAGACTTGGGACAGACTTGTCCCTCACTTTCACTAGCCCCCACATGTCAGAAGACACTAAGGAGTTTTGTCGCTCCTGTGTCACATGTCAAGCCAATGGCAAGACAGGTGGCACCCCAATGGCCCCCTTAATCCCACTTCTAATGGTTGGGGTTCCCTTTGAGAGGGTTGGGGTAGATACGTTGGCCACATGGACCCACCCACAGCCTCTGGGGAACAGATTTATTCTGGTGGTGACCATGCCACCAGATACCCAGAAGATATACCTCTAAGGACCACTACAGTCCTTAGTAGGGCAAAAGCCCTACTAGGAATTTTCTCTAGAGTGGGCTTTCCTAAGAGGTGGTATCCGACAGGGGTACCAACTTTATGTCTGCAAACCTAAAGGCAATGTGGAAGGAATGTGGTGTTACTTACAAGTTCACCATTCCTTACCACCCCCAAACCAATGGTTTGGTAGAGATATTTAATAAAACTCTAAAAGGCATGATCATGGGTCTCTCTGAAACACTCCGAAGGAGATGGGATGTCCTACTGCCATGCCTCCTTTTTGCCTAGGAATGGGCTACTGGCCCTTTGAACTTCTGTTTGGAAACCCTGTTAGGGGTCCTCTTGCTCTTATAAGGGAGGACGGGGAACAACCTCTCAAGCCTCCCAAACAGGACATAGTGGACTATGTACTTTGCCTCAGATCCAGGATGGCTGAGTACATAAAAACCTCCATGCCAGCCAGAAATTACAGAAGCAGTGGCATGACCAGAAGGCTGCCCCAACTGTTTACCAGCCAGGGCAGAAGGTGTGGGTTCTGGTGCCTGTGGCTCGCAGGGCACTCAAAGACAAGTGGAGTGGTCCCCACGCAATAGTGGAAAAGAAAGGTGAGGTCAATTACTTGGAAGTGCCAAATTGCCTTTGTAGATTGTTTATGTGCAGGAAGGGACACCTTCCTGCACATAAACAATCATTCTGGTCAGCGCAGACACCCTGTGATGCCTGCGTTGGCAGCTAAATTTAGCGGTAGAGGAAACATAGGGGTGCCCCATTTTGTAGTAAATATGGCGCATCCATGTGTTTCAGAAATGACGCAGCGCGATGCCTTCCAATTTTGACGCAGCGCCACGCTGCGCCAGTTCCATGTAAGTATGCCCCTAAGTTTCTGCGGTAATTACAAACATGTCATTTGTCGTTCATTGGAGAAAAGAATCTAAATTGCTCACCAGAGCTTCAATCACTCCTACCCGCGAAGCATAAAATATGTTATTATAGACATCAGCTATCAATAAATCAGGATTACTCTCAGAATGTAACCATACACATTTATAATACTTATACGCTAAAATGTTTTACACACTTTCAGTGGCGCTGTAATAAACACTAAAACCATCAGCCCCTTTTGCCCTTCCCATACCGTATTGAGTTTCCATTGTAGAATGGGATGTAAATCCATCAGAGGCAAATATATCTGTTAACCGTGTTTCTTGAAGGCACAAAACCTGGACTGCTTTAATATGAATTAATTTGGGCATTTTTGTTGACATCTGTAAATCACGCCTCGAGTGTAAGATATGCATTGTGTTGTAAAGGTTTAATTATGTTACAAACACTGCTTCAGCATAATCACGGTTTTTTGGCACTCGTTGCTGTCGATGTTTTCAACTCAATGTTTTTTCCTATTGAAAATATAATGGGCAACTTTTTCAGATTGAATCTATAAATAGCAGTGCCGTGTATCTTGAGGTACTCAAAGTTTAGAGACATTCACAGATGATACTGGCAAAAAAAAGAGCACCAGGAGTATCTTGTTTGGTTGTTTTCCAATGAACAGCATCATCAGGACGTCTTAGTTTCCAACTTTATAGTAGCTGTCCTCTAATGTTTAGGCCCTTATTGAGTGTTGAAAGTTCATGCTGCAAATAATGCTTGTAGCATGGAGGCTGGTATTTTTCTGGGTGTACCCCTTGCACATGATTCTGATTTATGCACCCTGGAATAGAGAGTAATGTTGCAAAAAATCAGCACATACACTATTTGTACTCACAGATTTTTCTAAATGTAATCTGACAAAATCATGTGGGCATAAACCCCGTTTGCACAGTTTGCGCCCGGTTGTGATCCCAGTTGGTGCAAATGGGAGTTTGAGCTCAGTCAATATTTGTGTCCAACCAAACTACTCTGTGTGAGTCGGAGGCTGTTTGAAATTCCGTTTCTTTTCTGCTCAGTCACAACGTGCGATGTTTGTGTTTCCACACATCTGGATTTCACCTGCTGCTGAGGAGAGACTGCGCATCCTAAAATAGACCTGTTCTATTCATAACACCCACTTTACGCCCTCTGTGGGATTTGGCCTGTGATTTGCGTTTTCATTCCTTCGGGCTGGACCGGGTTCTGCTCACCCATCTAGCCAACCGCATTTCCGTACAGTTCGTTCTGGGCACTGTTTTCATAAGAGAATTCTTATCGTTTGTTGAAAGTCTGTTTGGACATAGGTCACATTTTAACAAGAATGCAAAAATAGCTTTAAAAAGTATAAGCTGGCAGAACCAACTGCCAAACTTTTTATGGTCAATTCATAGCTCCTAAAATGCCTTTGCCTATGGCAAATATTGGTATTTAACAGGGGCGGCACCACTGCAGTGGCAGAGGGGCGGAGCCCCCCTGGCTGAGCAGCAGATGAAAAATAAAACGATAGCTTGATATTGTTTTATTTTTCATTTTTCATCTGCTGGCATAGCCAGCAGGAAAGAGCGGGGCTGGGCCATGGGAGGTGTGAGGAGGAGGGGAGGGTGCACTAAGAGCTCATGTGTGTTTAGCCGACTGACGCTGGCCAAACACACATGCGCAGTTAGGTTTCGTATACAGCCGGGCTGGAGAAACAGCACAGACCCCAGGCTTCTGTTTGAGCAGCTGCTGCTCAGACCCTTTCTGATGCTACTTACATGGTATGTTTAGCCTGTAAGCAGCAACAGGATTGCTGGGGAGCCTGTGCTGGTGTCCCAGCGAATGCTGGAACACCACAAGAGCGGTGAGACTGCAGGAGACTGGGGCAGAGGTAAGTGTTTTCTTTTTTTTAATGTTTCCCCCATCTTTGTCCCCTTTGCCCCTGCATCCCCCCCCCCCCACACACTTTGACATATGTGGCAGCCGCTACTGCATACAAGTAAAGCAATAAATCTGACACTTATGTACACAACATATTAAAAAAATTCATGACGCGTTGCAACAACTCAAGAGTAGCCCTTCTGGTAAAAGAGTCATATCTTAAAAACTTTGGGCCCATTGTACCAGAGGACAGGTTTCAAAGCATGTTTGTGCACAGCAACTGCTTTGCCGCCCAACCTTAATTTTGTGGTGTTACGGATGTACATATCCATCATAGTTGCAAAATAACTATTTCATAAAATGTGCACAATTCTGCCCCGTTTTTGTTAATTAGGCAGTAGTCTGATTGGGATTCCTACTAAGCAAGGTGGGAATGGAGGGATGAAGGCCTGAAAGCGACAGCAGACCTCCGTCCCTGCATTTCCATTTTCCCAATGCAGGCAGAATTTCTCGAAAAGACAGTGGCTGCAACCAAAAGCTAAAATTAAATTTCCACTAAAGACATGGGGAGAGCATGTAGTAGCTCCCCCGGACCTCTGCCTGCTCCCCCTATGCCGACAACCCTTGTACACACAGTGGGAGCGCTTGCTCAGACACAGGTTCCACTTTGTAAATGAACACCAGCCCCTTTGGGAGTTTGTATCCAATCAATGGTTTGCGACCCAAATTGCGGTTACAATCATTGATTCATTGCATTGCAAATTGGAAGGAGATTAAGGACATCCGTCCCACTGTCTGCCTACTTTTGAATTACAATGCATCGCAAATTGCTCATTGAGTCTGAGAAAGAAGTACAACTTTTACCGTAGACTGCCATTTTTTACCGTTTTACAGCTGGTGATCCTACAGGTTTCGAATTTGCAGGCTCTGTAACCACAAAAAGGCTTCCTACAGAGGGGCCATAATTCAAAAATATTTTAGTCAGGGTATTAAAGTACTGGCACATGCACACTGAACACACTCGTCTTGCATCTCAAAAACAGCTGGACAAAATGTGGAAAGCAGCTAATGATGGTAAGGCGCTGAGCCATTATAGTTTGATTGAAAAATTGTGTTATTTGGCAAAGTGATGTTTTTTGTACCCTTTGACCAGTTCGCATTAAATGTGGCAAGTCCAACGTTCACTTTTGAATGCTGTTTATCCCTGTTTTTTGACAATTACTCAAGGGTGCACAAAAGTTATTAAGGGTGCCCTACCTATTGACGTGTCAACCTTAATATACAGAGGGATAATAAATAAATAGTTATTTATAGGTTGACCAAAATTTTCTTTGAATGCTGCTTCATTTGGCCACGCCTCTGTAATTATTTAGCGTGTTTTACTTTACATAAGTAGGTCATGCCATGGTGGCTTCAGTCGTAGTCTGTATTCTCAGGGTTCCAGCTCTGGCATACTGCGCATTGTGTGTTCTTCGCTGCTGGAAAATCTTGAGTCTCGCTGTTAATATTTGTGGTTGGACCGCCCAGTCGACAAAAGCTAAGTCTGGCCTTTTTTAAGTGGTAGGTACCAATAATAGCACTTCCTAGAACACATTTGCAGATTCATAGCACTGGTTTTGCTAAACTGTGTGACTCATTCCATGTCTGTTGAAGAATAGAGGGCTGATGCAAAAACAACAAGGTGATGCCACAGGCACTCGCTCAGGCCGCGTCCTAGGCCATCGTTTTTTTGCCCATCAGGCTTCCTTATTTTGGATTCAACCACATGCAAATCAGTCTTGACCCTGCTGCTTATGAGAACAGTCCATCCCAAACTACAAGGCCAGGTCCTCCATGAACCGGGACACAAGCAACCTAGGACCTGTTTCGCTGAGCCACATTGCCTGCTGTCCAAACTCATTTTCTGCAATATGCACACATCTGTAGCAGTGCATAAAACGGCAGATCTGTCATCCTATTGGTCCGCTGCTCCAGGCCTGCTTTCTTTCCGATGTAAGGTTGTTACACCGTAACTAATACAAGAGTTGATAGGACCTCCCTTATCTATAGCTTCTTCATCGAAGGTGCCTCGGGCTTTTAGCCTCAAAGGCGGAAGCAATTATGCAAAAATAAACACCTACAGTTCTCAAGAACATTGAAATACTTCATAGGCCCTATTTCGAAGTGGCATGGGAAAGATGGAGGTATTTATCACACCCCATAAATATCGACTCTGCAGGATGCAGTATTTAATTAGTATGATAAACACTGAATTGTGTGTGTATATCATAATTTACCAGGTGCAAATTAATGGAATTAGGTGATTCTGCAGCAGCAGCATTTTTCCACATAATTATGGATTTTCCACATAAACCATCGTCTGCTGAATAATGTGCAGATTTTAACAAAGCTCTTATGGGTCAAAGTTACTAAAAACAAGGTGACACCTGTCCTGCGCATTGGAAAGCCCTTTGTAAAGCTTAATTAATCATCTTTCAATCTCTTGTTGCTCTATTTACCTATTGTACTAGTACTAATAAGATGAAAACTTTGCCCAGATAGCGTTACAGGGTTTAAAACGACAAAAAATGAAGTAATGCTACACAAAATGTGCCACATTACACCACACATCTTGCCTTTTCTTGCCCTGATTAAGGCGCCTGTTGTTTACTGCAGTACTCGAAATTCTGATCGCTGGTACCTCCACCAACAAGAGTTTCCGGTGGTATCAGAATTTACTGACCATCTTGTAACAGGGACCATAGATTGAAGTAACATTCTCAGGTAAAAGCTACCCCTCCGACCTCCTGCCCGAGTCCGTAACAACAGAAGTACAGTCGCACCAGCAAAGTCCATTGACAATCTATTCAATTCAATCACACGTGAGCAGTGCTTAATTTGTGCTTGTTGTTTCCGGTGCTGAGCACCGGCACTTATTTCTGAGGGCCAGAGCTTAGTTTTCTGTCTCAAGCATTTACTGCGAGCAAAAGACACGAAAGACGGAGGAAGAGAAAAACGAAAAAGCGTCAGAAAGGGGAAAAGCAGGAAGCTACAAGAGTGAGCTGAAGGGGCAGGGAGTGGTTATAAATGGACTGAAGAGGCCCGAGGTGGCTTCAGTATTACCCTGCCTAAGTATTATGTGCTTGCACTTTTAATTGCAGCAGCCGCGTGTTTAAGAGGAGAGGTTTGCGCACGGCACCTTTTTATTTACAAATTAAGCACTGCACCTGAGACTTCGCCCATGATCCTCTCCCAATGCACCATGCTGGTCGGCAGGTCAAGCAGTAAAGGCCTGCTGTCCTGAAATAAAAATAGTTGTCTCTCCGGCACGTTTTCTTCCACGTTTCATTCACTTAACTTGGGCGGTGTGCTTTGCATGTAACATGCACTCTTGTTTGAAAAACACCGATTTTATACCTCAGCCCCAGGTTTTTCTCACATTCAGCATTTCACTGCCTGTGTTCTAACACTTTCTCTATTTCCCTAAGCACAACCTCACCATTGTGATCAGTCGCTGCCATACATGTACAAAACAAGCTCCATACACCTAGGCCCAGAGACATAACCATAATAAGAGCCCATCACTTGTTCTCTCACACATCATTCTATTACCCATATAGGCCACACGAGAGACACAAACTCTTCCTTCCAGAGTACTCCCACGGAGTAGTGTGCTACCTGTTCACAAATGCGTTTCGGTGACTCATCGGTGCTGTAAAAATGCAACTACAATGGAACGCAATGCAGTGGTCTCCGACAAAACAAGTGCTTTTGTCTAAAGTAATTCCATGTTTCAGCCCTGCCAAGTACCACGCATCAGCTGTTAGACTAACGCATTTTAATGTGGTGGTCTGCATCACCACATTAAAATGCATTAATCACGCATTTTGCAGCACCTCTATCACCTGCGCACTGTGAGGGTGGAGCTGCAAGCGCGTAGAGTGACCGCGACCGTCGGAGCAGAGTTGGCTGCATTTACAGTAGCGCTGCATCCAAGTGCCCAACAAGGGCTCCGGCTGGGGGCAGCTTGGACGGGTCTGCACAGCCGGGTCCTGCGCAGGGCAGCTATGAGAGAAGCATGGTTGTGAGGAGTCTCCCCCGAGCCGTGGCCTGCAGAGTAGTAACTCTGTCAGTGCATGTGTCGTGCTAAACACCTGAAGATGCATGACAGTACTTGAAATGGAAAAATAAAAGTGCAGGTGCTCTGTACCAGTGTACCTGCTTGTTTCTGAGAAGTGCCGGTACTCTCCAATTAAAAGTATTAAGGGACATTTATATTCTGCTTGCTCTGTTTTAGCGTCATTTATTTTGACGCTAAAACGGCGCTGCTCTAATTTTCTATTTTCTATTTTGATGCTAGACCCGTCTAGCGTAAAAATATTAGAGTTAGCTCCAATATTTTGATGCTATCCGGGCCTAGTGTCAAAATATATATATGGAGTTAGGGCAGCGGCGTTTTAGCGTCAAAATAAATTACGCTAAAACGGCATAAGCAGGGTATAAGTATGGCCCTAAGTTTTTCTTGAGAAGTGCAGGTACAAAATAAAAAAGTGCCAGTAGTCAGTACCGGCACATTTAAAACACTGATGCTATTTATCTCACCCACGCTCTCCCAATGCCAATTAAGGAGAAAATGTGGCATTTAAGGGTCAATCTGGGATGTTACTTGTTGTGTTTCTTGCACAGCAGACTCTGTTCTCAATTCCTGCAGTTGTTTTTGATGGCGGTTGAGCAAACCAAACTCTGAGGTCCCTAGACTGGAACTGGATGGTAAATGCCCATGTGTGCCGCGCATGCTGCCGACTCCTCACCAGGCGTCATAGTATCGGAGTGAAGAGCAGCTCACAGAACACATGGGACAACCCCATTGGCTGAACTTGGAGTATGCTACCATGAAAAATGTAACGCGCACCAAAAAATTAAAGACAAACTGGAACAGTAGTTACCTTGTTTTCCCTACTGCTGTAGAAGCCCCTGACCTGCTAAGCAGCCTGTGAGACAATTTCCATTTCCTGTTATGACCTTTATGCCACATGACTTTCAATCGGTGGGCGCATTAGGCTATATTTTATCTCACCATAAACTGACCTACTCTGCATTGTGGAAAATCACCCACACTTGAGAACTTATTTTTTATATGCTGCAGCTTTTAAGATCTTCTTATGAGTTTTTCATTGCTCAAATAGATGTAATTTCTGGTATTTTATGTTTCCCTCCTCTTCATTGCTGGATTTTGCTCACAAGAAAGTCACTCATAGTCATTGAAATGTCACTCATAATTACACTGAAATGATGAAAGTGTCACACATAGCAATCTGAAACTTTGGCAGCTATGATGTTTCTGAATTGTGTCTAACACTGCTGCCTTCACACTTATGAATTTAGCGGCTTCTAGTCTACAAAACATTGAGCAACCTGACTATTCATTGCTTTGTCTCTGTCTAAACCATCTATTCATTGCTTTATCTCTGTCTAAACCATCTAGCCTTTAATGACGCCTGGCAGGCAATGTGAGACACTTGGACTTCTGGGCATGACTGTGTTCCCAGAGCCTTGTGGGGGCACCCCTGAACAAACTTGCTTGGATTTTCAAGCTCCTAGAAGAGAGTCATTCATAGTGTACACTGTACATTTGTATCTCTCTGTTTTTGTATTTTATCTCTCCCTCTATTTATCCCTACTCTTTTCTTGCAATGCCTTTGCCCCTCTACTTTTTGCTTGCGCCCCTTGTTACACTCTTTCTTTCACCTTTTCTCACATTCACTTCTTATCTATCTCCAACACCTTATCTCTTTACTAATTTTACCTTCATTCTATTTTCCGCACTCTCTCTTGCTTTCTTGCTGTCTGCCTTGCCATCCACTTCTGCCTAAAGGGGCCTCAATGTTTTGTGATGCATGGTCTGGTATAGTTCATATGAAGTAGGGTCATGCTCCCTGCTGAAACACTCTGTGAAGAATGAAGAACATAATGTGGAACAGAAGTGCTTAGGCCTGTGGTAGTTTTTTCTGCAAAGCTAATGGCGCCTTCTCTATGGTTTACACAACCCTGGAACCAAGCCCATCTGAAAAGATCCACCACGTTATTCGTGTGCTAGCCACCTCAGCTCTTCCCAGAAAGCCATGCATGTCAACAATCGGAAAGAAACTCTCCTGCTGACTAAAAGAACTGATGAGTATAAACAGTAGCCTGTGCCACTGGAGTCTCTTACAGCTTCCTGCAAATATTGGCCTGTTCCTTCTGACCACCCTTACTTGTCCTCTCATCCTACTCCAGAGAGTCTCATTGTACAGACTTTGATTGCAAGGCTTAAGCAGAATGTGATTCTGTCTAATCCAATGGACAGAAAGTCCAGGAAGCTTGACATTTGGGCAAAAGAGATGTTAGCATCTGGTTGTCTGGTCCCCAGATCATCCAGTGCTGTCTCTTAGACAGATAGCATGAAAACGCATTGGAATCTTTGGAGAGATTTCAGCAGATTCTAGAATTAGGCCATTGTGAGGGTCCTAGGACTTTTTTCTCCCTAGAGAAGCCTCATAAACAATACTGGAATTTTATACGTTATGCCCATTAGTCTAGGTGTCAACAACCTGAGCACCAATCAGGCCATAGCCCGTGTGCAGGATTGTTTTCGGGGTTTTCCATAAGCCAATAGAGGGCTGCTGTAGACTATGCCGAATGTTGAGCAGCAGGAGGGCCTGCACCTCCGGGTGCTGCTGCGTGGGACGCAAGCAGTCCAATTTCCTTGAACTGAGCAGGACTCACAGGTGCGCGCTGATGGCTCCCGCGGAACTTTTCCCCACTGCAAGTGCGGGTAAGACATTAATTGGGCCAGGTGGGCCACTGGGAACTGGCTGCTAATGGTGCTGCTGCACCTTAGAACTTTTGCCTAAAAATCTGAAGATTAGAAAGGGGAACTCTTGAGTATGGCCTAATAGTGACTATTCCCTGGATGCGGCCACCAGTGAATGAGGAATAACACTGCACATCTTGCACAAATGAGGGTGGAACAGGGATTTACCTGAAAACTACTAGACCCCCGACCTCAAGGGGATTGTGTTATTGCTTGTAAATGGCATATTGCTTTGCCTGTTAAGAGTTAGAAATAAACTACAGCTTTTTCTTATAAAAGCAAGTATTTGGCTAGACACTGATGTATTGTTCGTACTGTTTGCACTGACCTGTATCTATGTCTCCCCCGAGGGAGTCTTGACTGCTCCATCCCAACCATCACTGAGAGCCAAGTACAGAAGGGGTACATGGCACTGTTGAGAAGGATCCTTAGTAAGTTGGGCCACGGGCATCAGGAGTAAAGGGCCTCAACCACCACATTGTACTCAGTAACCCCTATATTCTACGGGTCCCTGTGAAAGGGGTTCTGACACACCTCTAAGGGGTTGTGTGGTATAATTTCTTCCAATATGGCAGGAGACTACGTCTGACCAATGGATTTTGCAGATTATCTGACAGAGTTACAATCTGACATTTCTGAAAAAACCCCATACCACTTAACCCCTCCCATCTCCCTCTCTACACAAACATCTCAATAGAGAGTTCTGTTCTGTTAGAGAAAGTCGCCATTAAAGACATTTCCCTGTCTCAGAGGGACCAAATGTCTCTATTTTCGTTATTTTTCTATTCTGAAGAAAGAGGAGGATTTGTATCTCATTTTGAACTTTCACTTTCTAAATAGGTTAATGCGGAAAGAAATGTTCCAGATATTATGCCAAGTTCTTCTAGCTTTTCAAGACCAGTAGTGGATGATGTCCCTGGATCTTCACTGCACCTATTTCCACATTACTCTGATAAACCTGCAGGAAGTATTTGAAAATCAAAGTGAGGGATCATCATTTCCAGTTCAAGGTGTTACCTTCTTATTAATTCTTCTGATTCGAGAGTATTTACAAAGGTAATGCCTAGTGCAACAGCCCATTTCAAAGGGGTTCCGGTAGCAGGTTTGTATATAAATTGACAACTGGCCAAGTAAAGTAAATTTCTCATGTTTAGTGACCGAGAGTTTGTCAACTAGAAAAACTCTTTTACCAGAGGTAGGTCTCCCTGTGAACTGGAAAAAAGTAATTCTTGAGTAGTTCTTGATTTGCTACATTGAGGTGAAACTAAACATGTCTTATGCAAGCAGTTCCACCAATGAGGAGGGAATCCAGAATTCAAAACATGATGGTTTTTCAGGAGGATTCTGTTGAACTGACAAGGACCGCTTTCTTTCTTTTGGGCCTTATAGCTTCATGCATCTTCCTTGTAACTCAGGCACATTTGAGAATGTGTTGCCTTCAGTGGAATGTGCGTCTTCTTTGGAATTAGTTCTATGGGCACTTGAAGGACAAGGTCTTTCTGAGCCCTTGGTTGAAGAATGTGAATCATCTTGTGATAGGGGAGTGCTTTTATCCTTCATGGACAGAGGGCGACATCATGACTGATGCCTCTCTCATTTACAATGTCTGTCTTTTAGTGATCTCTGACCTTTGCGAGCAGGATCTTAATATAAGTCTTTTGAATCTCAGACTAACTAAGTTGGACATAAAGATGTATTTATTTATTTACATAAAATGTTTATAAAGTGCATATTATTACCAATACTGGCATCATGGCGCTAAGCTAATTGGAGATTCAGACTGCGAGACTGAGAGTATAAAACTGCAGATAACAAGTAATTGAAAGCTGACTATGATACCTACTTTGGAAAAAGCCAAGTTTCTAAAGCCAGGTCTGAGCTGCCTTGACTGTAGAGGCACAACCGCCTTGTCTGACCTTGCAGAACTTGTTTACAGTGAGCAGGTTGGGAGTGCTTGAACGGAAGCGTCTTTTAGGTGCATAGCTTTTTAATTTATGCTGTAATAGAAAAAGCCCATGTCCTTGTAGAGCATTAAAGACAATGCACATAGCTTTAAAGACAATCCTCCTGTCCATTGAGAGCCAATGAAGGTCTAGCAAGTCTTTAAAGGCGAGGACCTGTGAGGTCCCTTCACTTCAAGCTTAGTCGCTGAAATCTGAACTCTGCGCAGCTTACAAATCAAAGAGTCTGGGGCGCCAAGAAGGGCATTACAATAGCCAAGCCAGCTCATAGTAATAATACTACACATAATAGTAGAGCGGGCTTCATTAGCGTTAAGCAACTGACTACTGACCAAGATTCAAACCAGCAAATTTCAATGAAAACAGAGGCCCCTTGGACACTGCATAGTAAACAGTACCCAAAAAACCCACCCATCAAATAAGGTACAAAAAGATAAATCTGAAAATGGATGTAGGAAAACTTGCTTTTTGGATGTGTGTGGAGTTATACCAGTGGAGGTCAGAGGTAGTAACGAAAATTCCAGAAAGGGCGGGAGTTCATTATAGTAAGTTGATGAATGGGCAAAACATGACTGTGTCTAAAATAACCACAGACCACATGATATTATGATACACCCTGTCTGCCTTTAGACACCGCCTCACACATCGCCCTGTTTCTCTGTCTTACAGAATCTGCATATATGAATGCACCTTCATATGGAAAGAAACCCGCAGAGCAAAACCCCATGCAGTGGGGGTACAGCAGCCTTGGAAGGTAACATAGTTCTATTTAATGTATCTTGTTGCACAAACCTATATCTGACTGACACTTCTAACAAAGGTGCCCACAAGACAACTCACCCCTTTGTGTAAACGGTTTTCAAAACCACTGAGCTGCTCATCAGCCACAGCATTATAACATTCCTCTGTCATTCTGTATTACTTAGGGTATCTGCTTGTATTTGTTATCCCAACAGCTTCCAACATATGAGTTCTACTCATTTTAACTTTCATGATCATCTACCCTGTGTAGTGTACTACATCAGAGAGCAATATAGATGCTGCACCCTGAGACGGTGAGAAGATAACTTTGGTTTTACAGTTGTACTTTACTCTTTCTTAAACCTATTTAGGATAGTGTAAATGTCCTTTTTGTGAATCACTGTGACACTATGTTTGTGCTTCACTATTGTTTAAGTTCTAGTTTTACTTGTAAAAATCATATACTACTATGGTCTGTCCCCTGTATATTTCGTTGAAGACTTCTATAAATAAACAGGCAAAATAATTTTGAATTGGTCTGTCTGCTTTACCCTAGTTACCGTTTCTTTCTGTGTATCTGTGCAATAACTAACCCATATATTCACCTAAAACGTTTATGTGCACAACTATTGCTGCACTAATCTCAAATTCAGTATTCTGGATAGTTCGCGTATAGGAAGGAATATATCCTTGAGAATATAACGTACACTCAAGGCCTTCATGTGTGGAATAGTCCATATACCCACCAAAATGTGCATTTTTGCTTAAATTAAGTCGCCTCCTGTTTTTAAAATGTCTGAAATCAGGGTTATCTCATCTATAGGTAAATAATGAACAAAGCACTTGGGTGTGGTTCAAGCATTTTCCCATTGTAACTATATACAGAGACAGCACCCTGAAAAAACTAATCAGGTTCTGTGGATCAGTTTCTGAATGTCGTTGGGGCGGTGGGGGGGTGGGGTGACTGGTCCTTACGTAGGGACGCGGATACCGGTAATATCCCCCTCTAGAAAACCCTGGGCTGCTCTGGGCTTAGTGGAGACCGAAACAATCGGTACATTTTACCAAGAAGATTAAGTACTCATCTCACTTCTTTGGTAAATACAATTTAGAGTAATTAAATTATCACACTTGTAAACCTGCTGCTGTGGTAGCATCTAGCGAAGGATGAAATCACAGATAAACAGCTATACAGTGTAGGTTGTTGCCTTCTAGTAGAGTTCTTAAGGAGAGTGGGACATATGAGCAAAAGAAAACACATAAACATGATTATGCCAGTTCTTTAGTTGTAAGGATGCTTTGGAAAACAGCATTAACAACGCGGTCAATGCAACGATATGCATTGACCACGCTGCCGTCACCATGCATATGCGTTAACTACGCATGCGTTTACCATGCAATGCGTGGTAAGGGTAGAGAGAGCAGTCGGGCGGAAGGAAGGAAGCAAGCAGGAAGGAGCAGCGACCAGAGGAGAGAGGTAAGTGGGTTGGGCAGGGAGGGTTGTGGTAGTTTTTAGGATAGGGTGGGGGATCAGAGTAGGTTTAAGGGCAGGGTAGGTTTAAGATTCAGTGTGGGGCGGGGATGGGGTAGTTTTTAGGACAGGGTGGGGTAAGTTTTAGGACAGGGTAGGTTTTAGGGTTTAGGATGAAGGCTGCGGTCGGGGTAGTTTTTAGAACAGAGTGGGGTAGGTTTTAGGACAGGGTAGGGTAGGGTTTAGGGTGGGGCAGGGGCTTTGGGTGGTTTTTAGGACGATGTAGAGAGTGTGAGGAAAGCCACTCGGGCTCTCCTCTCTAATGTTACGTGCTCTGCGTGTCCAGGAGGGGTGCGGAGCACAAGTATAAATAAAGCAGGAACTGCGATGACGCAGTTCCTCGTGTGTTACCGAGCAAAGCGCTGTGTCCCGTCTCATCATTTGAACAATTACAGGCTTATCTACATTGGCGACGAGTAGGGATCTAAGTTTTGTCTGTTACTGTTCCCCTTGGTCCACGCGTCTGCGGCCAGCCGACGTTGAAAAAAAAAACAATCCAGTGAAGAAAAAAAACCACAAAAAAAAACCGCTCTCTGGCGTGCACTCACCGCGTGTGCAGCACGGCGTCGGTGAGAAGGCGTGTCCCCGAGAAGAGGAGCAGCGCGATCGAGGCTCCGGGCTCGAGAGGCCCTTTGGTTTGGAGGAGCGCGCGATCCCCTGCCAGGACAAGATGTACAGGTCAGCCACGCCCCGCCACGCCCCCAGAGGAATTGGCCCGAGGAGCGGAGCGCTCTCACCGGGAGGCGTTCTGTTGCCAGGAAACAGCAACAGTGTAACGCCGTGAAGAAAAGGAAGCGGAGTGAAGGAGCGTGTCCCTTCACAGAAAGATTTGTGGATCGTGTGTGCCTGGGGCTCCAGTGGAGAGCCAGAAAAAAAAAGGGAATAGCACTAAAAAAAAAAAAAAAAAAAAGGAAAGGAAAGGAGGTTCATAACACAGTGTAAAAGGAGCAAAGCTCTAGCACAAGGAAAAAATAAATAAATACATTTAATAAAAGAAAAGAAAAGGTGACATATATATATATTTATAAGCACCAACACTGTTAAAAGGGGTGCATCAAGAGAACAAATAAGCATAGAAAAAAAAACTTTCATCTTTGACACTAGTGCGCAAACATGAGTGCTCCTCAGCAAGAAAATGTAAACGTGCCACCACCACAGCAACCTGGTAATCCCCTGCTCCCCGTGCAGGTAAATAATAGTGTTCATTCTTCAGTCACATCGTTACATCCTTTCAGACAACTAATTGATCCGGCTACTGCTGCGCCAAGATGGCGCCTATGGATAAATAGGTTAGACAACTACTTTTGTGCTACAAGAGAAACAGATGGAGCAGTACGGAGGTCTTTAATGTTGTTGATGGGCGGGGATGAACTACAAGAGCTGTTTGATTCCCTCCCAGACACAGGGGATAAATCTGACTTTGATGCGGCTGTTACCGCTTTGAATAGACATTTTGATCCTCAACTCAACTCAGACTATGAACGTTTCAAACTTAGACAAGCACAGCAAACGGAACTTGAGTCGATGGACATGTTTTACGCCAGGTTAAGGAAGTTAGCGAGCTCGTGCACAGGACTCAACCAGCAAGAAGAAATCCGGGCCCAGATTATTCAGGGTTGTAGATCTAACGCTTTGAGAAAGCTTATTCTCCGACAGCAAGGAATGTCCCTTGACGAAATTCTAATCCTTGCACGATCTCATGAACTGTCTGCGGTGCGGGCAGATGCAATGGCGGCTGTGAGAGGTCAATCGTTGGCTGCAGCGTCATCTACCCGTTCAGTCCAAGTGAAAGAGGAGCAAGTAGATGTTGTTCAGTCGCGCCCTGCAATGCTGCGCAGGCCAAATCTTGCCAGACCTGGTGAACGTGTCTGCGGGAGCTGTGGCTATGAACATAGAGGTAACATGGGGTGTCCGGCGAAAGGTCAGTCCTGTAACCGTTGTGGCAAAGCAAATCATTTTGCAAAAGTGTGCCGGTCAAGGAAGAATAAGCCTGGGGATCAAAAAGGAAAGGATGCAAATGTCCGATGTGTGTCCAAGAGTGCTGAGGAGGCAAGAGACCAGATAATATCAAATAGCCCCATTTTTGATCTCATTCACGGGTGGGAGGCAACAAAAGAAGAGACCACCTCCCATAAGTGAGGTACAAGACAATGGCACGTTGACATCAGTACTCATTGACACCGGAGCTTCAGTCAACGTCATGGATGAGACCCTTTATCAGCAGTTAACACCCATGCCACCACTTATCCCGACTGCAACACGGATATACAATTACGGTGGACGAGAGCCTCTGCCTCTAAAAGGAACTGTGGAAGTGTCAGTGACCAGTGGTGATCGGTCAACAAATACAAAATTCTATGTGGTAGAAGGAAATAGAGGCAGTTTGTTGGGGTGTCATACCGCTGAAGACTTGGAGCTGGTATTCTTTGCTCGTCAGATATATGACTCTCAGGGAGAACGTCTCCTTAGTGAATTTCCGCAACTGTTTGAGGGATTAGGGCGGTTAAAAGGAAAACGGGTCAAGCTTCACATAGACCCGAACATTGTCCCTGTGGCGCTGAGGCATCGTCGGGTGCCTTTCCACTTACGGCCTGCTGTAGAAAAGGAGTTACAACTGCTAGAAGATCTAGGGGTCATTGAAAAGGTGGATGGGCCTACGCCCTGGGTTTCACCGCTGGTGATAGCGCCGAAACCTAAGCAACCTGGAGCTATTCGTCTCTGCGTGGACATGCGCTTGCCCAACAAAGCCATTCGGAGGGAGAGACATATCACGCCCACTATGGATGACATCATTGCGGATCTGAATGGGGCACAGTGGTTCTCAAAACTCGATCTGAATGCTGGATATCATCAGCTAGAGTTAGATCCGGAAAGCAGGAACATCACCACTTTCTCGACGCACGTGGGGCTAAGGAGATATAAGAGGCTGAGTTTTGGGGTGTCATCAGCTGCTGAGGTGTTCCAAAATGCTATCCGAGAGACTTTATCTGGACCACCGGGAGTAATCAACTTGAGTGATGACATCCTGATACATTCGAGGACAAGGGAAGAACATCATCGGCATCTCAGAGCGACGTTAAAAAGACTAGTGGAAGCTGGACTGACTCTTCACAAAAAGAAGTGTGCATTTTATCAAACGTCAGTAGAATTTTTTGGTTATATCTTTTCAAAGGATCGGTTGCAGGTGGATCCTCGTAAAGCGGAAGCGATTCGTCAAGCCCCAATTCCTCAAAATCCCACGGAAGTTCGTAGCTTTTTGGGGATGGGCACGTACTGTGGAAGATTCATACCACAGCTTGCCACTATGTCAGAGCCTCTTCGACAACTCACTAAAGGACAACGCCAGTGGGAATGGACTCCTGACGCTCATAATGCGTTCGAGGACATTAAGGCAGTGCTTCTGGATAGGTCAACTATGGCTTATTTTCATCCGGGGAGACGGACAGAAGTGGTGGTGGACGCGAGCCCTGTCAGGCTTGGGGCTGTCCTCCTTCAGGAGAAAGGACATCAAGAGTGGATTCCTGTTGCCTATGCCAGTCGAGCTTTATCGGCGGTCGAAACACGATATGCGCAGATTGAGCGTGAAGCTCTCGCGATTCGGTGGGCCTGCCGGCATTTTCATCTGTATCTGTATGGGCATGAGTTTCAAGTAGTAACTGATCACAAGCCTTTAGTCTCTTTGTTTGCGGGCAGCCCACGTCTCGCCCCTCCGAGGATTGAACGATGGACAGTTCTACTTCAGCCTTATCGGTTTACAGTAGTTTATCGACCTGGTGCAAATAATCCGGCAGATTATCTGTCTCGTCATCCGTCACCTCAGATGCTGGATTCTCACCAAGAACAAGACGAAGAGAGCACTGAGGTGTTTGTCAGCATGGTCGTGCAGTCGGCATGTCCCAAAGCCATTCTCATAACTGACATTGTGAACGCCACTAAGGATGATGCTGTACTGAGTCAGGTAAAGGAGGCTTATCTACAGACAGGACAGTGTAGGTTATAGGGTTTAGGGCAGGGGCGCGTAGTTTTTAGGACAGGGCGGGGTAGATTTTAGGACAGGGTAGGTTTTAGGGTTTAGGGCGGGGGCCAGGGTAGTTTTTAGGACAGCGCGGGGTAGGTTTTAGGGTGAAGGCGGGGTCAGGATATTTTTTAGGACTGGGTGGGGTAGGTTTTAGGGTTTAGGGAGGGGGATCAGGGTAGTTTTTAGGACAGGGTGGGGTAGGTTTTAGGATTCAGGGTGGGGCAGGGTGACAGGGTAGTTTTTAGGACTGGGTGGGTTAGGTTTTAGGACAGGGTAGGCTTTAGGGTTTAGAGCGGGGTCGGGTAGTTTTTAGGACAGAGTGGGGTAGGTTTTAGGGTATAAGGTGGGGTGGGGGATCGGGGTAGTTTTTAGGACACAGTGGGGTAGGTTTTAGGATTCAGGGTGGGGCAGGGTGATGGGGTCGTTTTTAGGACAGGGTGGGTTAGGTTTTAGGACAGGGTAGGTTTTTGGGTTTAGAGCAGGGTCGGGTAGTTTTTAGGACAGAGTGGGGTAGGTTTTAGGACAGGGCAGGGTAGGTTTTAGGGTTCAGGGTGGGGTGGGGACACGGTAGTTTTTAGGACAGGACAGTGTAGGTTTTAGGGTTTAGGGCACAGGGTTGGGTAGTTTTTAGGACAGGGCGGGGTAGGTTTTAGGACAGGGTAGGTTTTAGGGTTTAGAGCGGTGTCGGGTAGTCTTTAGGACAGAGTGGGGTAGTTTTTAGGACAGGGCAGGGTAAGTTTTAGGGTGGGGGATCGGGGTTGTTTTTAGGACAGATGGGGTCATTTTTCGGCCAGGGGAGGTCTTAGAGTTTAGGGAAGGGTGGGGGGTCGGGTAGTTTTTAGGAAAGTTTGGGACAGGTTTCAGGATAGGGCAAGGTAGGCCAGGAGGTTAGGCCTCTGGGCAGGGGCTGGAAGAGGAAGTTTTAAGGGCTTGGGCAGGTGGGGTATGATGTCAGGTTTAGGGGGCAGGGCGGGGGAGAATTTACCATGCATGTTACTTTACTAAACATGCTTTTACAACTAAATTAGTTGTAAAAGCATGCGTGGGAAAGGCATTTGTGGTAAAGACGCGGTCGTTGTAAAGGCATGCACTGTAAACATATTCGTTGTTCCATCATACATCCGGATGCTTTATCTGTTGCTTTTGCACCCATGGGGATGATGTCCTCCTTCTATAGTCTGCAGTTAAAAACATATTTCTTCTGGGGGTTGATTCTCTCTATTATGAAACGTGATGGGCTCGAATTTTGAGCAGTGGCCTATCAAAATCCTGTAATTGGTTTAGAAGGTTTAAGATTAATCAAATGTATGTTATAATGTGCAAAACTGATGATTTGAAAGCACAACACTACCTAACTTGGGTTACTAAATTAAAATAGCATCAGACTAATGGAAGGTTTTAAAAACCTTGCTCTGTAACAATCTGAATTCCAGCTAGGCAGAATACCTTTTTGCCATGTGCCATGTGATTGCAGGCAGACTCTGCCTCTGCAACACCTAGAATCACCTCCTTTGGCTGAGGTGCTGGACTAAATGAAGTTGAATCCAACTTGTCCACCCCAAGGCATAAGATCTTGTCTTACTGGTGCTGTCCTTCCCATCTTTCTCAGGCTAAATATCTATCTTCTCTCTATCAAAATGACCCTATCAACAATACAGACCTTCCTAGTAGCCGATGTGAAGCAATGACACACGATGGACTGACTGACATAGAAATCACATTACTTATGCTGTTTATCTTATGTAAGAGAAAAACATCTAACATTACATCACTTTTCTTTATAGAACAAATCAGAACCTCTTTGCACAGCTTGACCCCCAGGTGCGCCTGCTGTTGGAAGAAAAAGAGCAAGCGGTGATGACGCTACAGGAAACAGTACAGGTGAGTGTCTGGTGAAATGCCATTGTAACTGCTCCTCTGAGAGGGCACAAACTTCATCGGCACAAATGCAGTTGAGCTGTTGTGTCCAACTTCTTTCACCTCCCCCGCAGGGGTTGCTTAGAACAGTGGTTCCCAACCTTTTCACTTCTGTAGACCCCCACTTTATCATCACCTGAACCCATGGACCCCCACTGAATCATTATTGGAATCCAGGGACCACTCCACTGAGTCATTACTAAAAACTGTGGACATAATCTGCTAATATTGTTTTATTTTCTAAGAAGTCGCGGACCCCCTGAGGTGGGTTCGCAGACCCCCAGGGGTCCCCGGACCACAGGTTGGGAACCACTGGCTTAGAACACTACCACATCTCACAATAATCTTGGTATACACAGACCATCACAATACCACATCCTGTGAGAACCTCACAGTGCAGCTGGGGGAGCCATATGACAGCACCACATACAGTGAGGGTGTGGGATCCAAAGAACATCACACCAGTGCAGCCAATAAGAATTTCTAGGTGCAATGGTTGCTCTGACTAACAGCACCTTAGCTTCTTTTGTACGAAATTCCAAACACAAATGGTGTCCATTGTGACTGAACCATTGTAAGCACTTCAGGACCTCACTCTGTGGTCCATGAAACACCAATCTAATGCACCCAACCACAGCCTCATAGTGCACCCAGGGTGTTGTAGCACACCACCGTTATTGCTTTTAATACTTCCTCAACTCATTTAGTTAGAGCTCCAGGACCACAGATTGGGTTCTGCATAACACAGATCCATCTCATCCAAAAAAAGGCTGGAGGATTTCCCTAGTCCTCTTGGTAAGAGCATGATGCTATATCCAATAAGAGTGCCAGGAGCTCAGTTGTTCTATGTCCTGCCTGGCACTGCCCCATCTCACTGTATTGTATTGTACTACAGAACTTATATAGTACTTACTACCCTTATATTAGGCACTGAAGTGCTTGCCTACATCAAAAACAATACACATCATGTAAGGTGTGTAGTTGGAAAGGTTTAGTATTGGTTTGTGATCCTGTCTTGTGTGATGGACACTTAGGCGCAGTTATTGTCTTCTGGGACAAAGCTGTTAGCAGTGTGGTGGATGTAGAGGTCTTGGAGATAGGCCCTTAGATTATGATTTTCAGTAAACTGGCAGCTTTAAGCAGCTCTGAAGTCCTTATGGCATTTTTTATGATCTTGATCTACTTAGCTGGTTACTGCACTGGGTTAATCCAACCTTAAATATTGTTGATCATTTTGGTTCTGAACTGGCATGATTGGAGAGAGAAAAAAAGTGAAGAGATCTCACGGTATGGGCTTTGTTAACTATCATTGCATATCTGAGTGTCATTGTAAGAAGAGGTTGTAGTGTATAGTAATTTTGGACCTGCAGGAGTGGGCTAAATTAAAGTCCTCCACTTGACCTGCAGTATGTTACAGATCTGTTTGTTCTTCGATGTCTGTTTTTTTGCAATGGCTAGTTTATCGACTGGTATGGTACGGGTCTTGGTGAAGCCCCATAGCAGGTGTGTATCATGTGAGTGTAAGATGGGTAATGTAGAGTTGGCTGGCAACTGCTGAGTGTTATTGTATTACTGTTAGTGTGGGTCAGAAATGTTGTATATGGGTTGTGTTAGAAATTGACGTCTCTAGTTAGCAGAGATATGCACCCTGTCCAAGTAGGGACCGCAATCCGAGTCAGGGTAAGTCACAACACAATCCAAATTATCCTGTACTCACCCTCTGGTAGCTTGGCACAGAGCAGGCAGGCTTAACTTAGGAGGTAGGATGTAAAGTATTTGTGAAATAACTCATACAGGAACACAGTGAAAACACCACAAAAATACTCCACACCAGCTTAGAAAAATAGATAATATTTATCTGAATAAAATAAGATCAAAACAACCAAAAATCCAATATGCACCAGTCGAGATATCACTTTTTAAAGGTTTAAATAAGCCTCAATCCTTAAGAATCAGTGGTTATATCCTTGTAGCACACAATATCTGGGATGCGTCAAAAAGAACAATGCTCCAGAGGTGGAGGTGTGGTGAAAAATAAGGCGCTACGGCAAATTTTCTGTCACGTCACAGACAAGGCATTGTTTCTTTCAATGCTGCAAGGTGATGCGTCGATTTCCAGGTGCGAAGCTTTGGTTCCTCACTGAGATACTGGGATATTTTGACGCCCAGGGATGATGCGTTGAAAATCCTTGATGCGCCGGTAGAAGGAGCAGGTGCTGTGTTGATCCAGTAGGTGATGCAGTAATTTTTCCACTGCGAGGCAGGCGCTGCGTCAATTTCGGCAGATGTTGTGCTGATTTTCCAAAGCACAGGGATTTTCTTCTCTGGGGTGAAGTCTTTCTGGCCCTGAGACTTAAGAACAGGAGGTAAGCTCAATACAAGCCTTTGAAGAGCACTTGTGGGGGGAAGACAGAGACCTTCCAGCACAGTCAGAGGCCAGCAGGCAGCAAGGCAGCATGCACAGCAGCAGTCCTTCTCAGCAAAGCAGTCCAGATGAGTCCTTTGGGAAGCCAGGCAGTCTCTCTGACAGAGTCCAGGTGTAGATCCAGAAGTGATTGACTTAGTGGTAGTCAGAGACCCAGTATATATTCACCCAAGAATGCCTTTGAAGTGGGGAAACTTCAGAGAGTAGTTTTGAAGTGCAAAAGTTCCCCTTTCAGCCCAGTCCTGTCTGCGTAGGATCCCTGTGGGAGGTTATCAGTCCTTTGTGTGAGGGCAGGCCACAGGCCTTTGAAGTGTAAGAGAGAGTCCCTTGGCCCTTCCTGCCTAGGGAGACCCATTCAGTATGCAGATGAATTCAGATTTGACTAAGTGTCCTGTGTTTAATGGCTTGTCTGGGTGGACTGCACAAGGGGAGCTGTCAACCAGCACAGACCAGATGTGGATTGGAGATAGGCTGTAAGGCACAGATGGCAGTAAGTGCAGAGAAATGCCCATTTTCTAAAAGTGGCATTTCTAAAATAGTAATATTAAATTGAACTTCACCAGTAAGCAGGATTTTCCAAGCACTATTAGCATTCTGACCATACTAAACATGACATGGCTACTCCTTCCAGATCAGAATCTACCACTTAAATGTATATGAGGGCAGTTCTAATGCTGGTCTATGAGGGGAGAAGGCCTCACAGTAGTGGAAAACGAATTTGTGAGTTTTTCACTACCAGGCCATGTAAACCACATAAGTACATGTCCTGCCTTTTACATACATAGAACCCTGCCCTATGGGCTACCTATGAGCCAACTGTAGGGGTGACATATGTAGAAAAAGGGGAGTTTAAGACTTGGCAAGTAGTTTTAAATGCCAAGTCAAAGTGGCAGTGAAACTGCACACACAGGACATGCAATGGCAGACCTGAGGCATGGTTAAGGGGCTACTTATGTGGAGGCCCACTAGTAGCATTTAATTTACAAGCCCTGGGTACCTCTAGTGCACATTACTAGGGGCTTACAAGTAAATTAAATATGCCAGTTGGGTAGGAACCAGTGTTACCATGTTTAGGGGAGACAGCACATGCACTTTATCACTGGTCAGCAGTGGTAAAGTGTGCAGAGTCCTAAAACCAGCAAAAACAGGGTCATAAAAAAGTAGGGAGTGAGGCAAGCCAAAAATTGGGGATGACCTCCCTAAGGCTGTCAGGTTTAACAAATTGACATAACTATACAATGCCCACTGGAACCTTAGGTCTGCCGTTTTGGTTACCTACATGTAGAAAGCAGTTTGCTGGCTGGGTTGTTCCCTAAATGTGGGTTGTATACTGAAGTTGAATTTGAAGGTGTTTGTCTTTCCGGGTTTTATCCCTGGGATGTGGGATGATGTAGTTATCTTGCAAATACCCATGTTTTCAACTTTCTGAAGTACATATGCTTATGGATGCTTCAAATGTTGGCTGGTAGCAAGCTTCTGTGCATGGCAGCTTTAACCCCTTCGCTGCCAGGCCTTTTCCCCCTCCTGTGCCAGGCCTTTTTTTGCCTATTTGGGGCAGTTCGCGCTTAGGCCCTCATAACTTTTTGTCCACATAAGCTAACCAGGCCAAATTTGCGTCCTTTTTTTCCAACATCCTAGGGATTCTAGAGGTACCCAGACTTTGTGGGTTCCCTTGAAGGAGGCCAAGAAATTGGCCAAAATACAGTGAAAATTTCGTTTTTTAAAAAAAAAAATGGAAAAAGTGGCTGCAGAAGAAGGCTTGTGGATTTCCCCCTGAAAATGGCATCAACAAAGGGTTTGTAGTGCTAAACTCAGCAGCTTCCTAGCTTTCAGGAACAGGCAGACTTGAATCAGAAAACCAACTTTTTTCAACACAATTTTGGCATTTTACTGGGGCATACCCCATTTTTGCAATTTTTTGTGCTTTCAGCCTCCTTCCAGTCAGTGACAGGAATGGGCATGAAACCAATGCTGGATCCCAGAAACCTAACCATTTCTGAAAAGTAGAGAAAATTCTGAATTCAGCAAGGGGTCATTTGTGTAGATCCTACAAGGGTTTCCTACAGAAAATAACAGCTGAAAGAGAAAAATATTGAAATTGAGGTGAAAAAAACATAAATTGTTCTCTACGTTTTACTCTGTAACTTTTCCCTGCAATGTCAGATTATGGAAAGCAATATACCGTTACGTCTGGTGGACTCCTCTGGTTGCGGGGATATATAGGGCTTGTAGGTTCATCAAGAACCCGAGGAACCCAGAGCCAATAAATGAGCTGCACCCTGCAGTGCGTTTTCATTCTATACCGGGTATACAGCAATTCATTTGCTGAAATATAAAGAGTAAAAAATTGCTATCAAGAAAACCTTTGCATTTCCAAAAAGGGCACAAGATAAGGTGCTGAGGAGCAGTGGTTATTTGCACATCTCTGAATTCCGGGGTGACCATACAAGCATGTGAATTATAGGGAATTTCTCAAATAGATGTCTTTTTTACACACTCTCCTATATTTGGAAGGAAAAAATGTAGAGAAAGACAAGAGGCAATAGCACTTGTTTTGCTAATCTATGTTCCCCCAAGTCTACCGATAAAAATGATACCTCACTTGTGTGGGTAGGCCTAGCGCCGGCGACAGGAAACACCCCAAAGCGCAACGTGGACACATCCTAAATTTTGGGGAAAAACTGAGGTGTTTTTTGCGAAGTGCCTACCTGTAGATTTTGGCCTCTAGCACAGCCGGCACCTAGGGAAACCTACCAAACCTGTGCATTTCTGAAAACTAGAGACCTAGGGGAATCCAAGGAGGGGTGACTTGCGGGGCTCGGACCAGGTTCTGTTACCCAGAATCCTTTGCAAACCTCAAAATTTGGCTAAAAAAACACATGTTCCTCACATTTCTGTGGCAGAAAGTTCTGGAATCTGAGAGGAGCTACAAATTTCCTTCCACCCAGCGTTCCCCCACGTCTCCCGATAAAAATGATGCCTCACTTGCGTGGGTAGGCCTAGCGCCGGCGACAGGAAACACCCCAAAGCGCAACGTGGACACATCCTAAATTTTGGAAAAAAACAGAGGTGTTTTTTGCGAAGTGCCTACCTGTAGATTTTGGCCTCTAGCTCAGCCGGCACCTAGGGAAACCTACCAAACCTGTGCATTTCTGACAACTAGAGACCTAGGGGAATCCAAGGAGGGGTGACTTGCGGGGCTCGGACCAGGTTCTGTTACCCAGAATCCTTTGCAAACCTCAAAATTTGGCTAAAAAAACACATGTTCCTCACATTTCTGTGGCAGAAAGTTCTGGAATCTGAGAGGAGCTACAAATTTCCTTCCACCCAGCGTTCCCCCAAGTCTCCCGATAAAAATGATACCTCACTTGCGTGGGTAGGCCTAGCGCCGGCGACAGGAAACACCCCAAAGCGCAACGTGGACACATCCTAAATTTTGGAAAAAAACAGAGGTGTTTTTTGCGAAGTGCCTACCTGTAGATTTTGGCCTCTAGCTCAGCCGGCACCTAGGGAAACCTACCAAACCTGTGCATTTCTGAAAACTAGAGACCTAGGGGAATCCAAGGAGGGGTGACTTGCGGGGCTCGGACCAGGTTCTGTTACCCAGAATCCTTTGCAAACCTCAAAATTTGGCTAAAAAAACACATGTTCCTCACATTTCTGTGGCAGAAAGTTCTGGAATCTGAGAGGAGCTACAAATTTCCTTCCACCCAGCGTTCCCCCAAGTCTCCCGATAAAAATGATACCTCACTTGCGTGGGTAGGCCTAGCGCCGGCGACAGGAAACACCCCAAAGCGCAACGTGGACACATCCTAAATTTTGGAAAAAAACAGAGGTGTTTTTTGCGAAGTGCCTACCTGTAGATTTTGGCCTCTAGCTCAGCCGGCACCTGGGGAAACCTACCAAACCTGTGCATTTCTGAAAACTAGAGACCTAGGGGAATCCAAGGAGGGGTGACTTGCGGGGCTCGGACCAGGTTCTGTTACCCAGAATCCTTTGCAAACCTCAAAATTTGGCTAAAAAAACACATGTTCCTCACATTTCTGTGGCAGAAAGTTCTGGAATCTGAGAGGAGCTACAAATTTCCTTCCACCCAGCGTTCCCCCAAGTCTCCCGATAAAAATGATACCTCACTTGCGTGGGTAGGCCTAGCGCCGGCGACAGGAAACACCCCAAAGCGCAACGTGGACACATCCTAAATTTTGGAAAAAAACAGAGGTGTTTTTTGTGAAGTGCCTACCTGTAGATTTTGGCCTCTAGCTCAGCCGGCACCTAGGGAAACCTACCCAACCTGTGCATTTCTGAAAACTAGAGACCTAGGGGAATCCAAGGAGGGGTGACTTGCGGGGCTAGGACCAGGTTCTGTTACCCAGAATCCTTTGCAAACCTCAAAATTTGGCTAAAAAAACACATGTTCCTCACATTTCTGTGGCAGAAAGTTCTGGAATCTGAGAGGAGCTACAAATTTCCTTCCACCCAGCATTCCCCCACGTCTCCCGATAAAAATTATACCTCACTTGCATGGGTAGGCCTAGCGCCGGCGACAGGAAACACCCCAAAGCGCAACGTGGACACATCCTAAATTTTGGGAAAAAACAGAGGTGTTTTTTGCGAAGTGCCTACCTGTAGATTTTGGCCTATAGCTCAGCCGGCACCTAGGGAAACCTACCAAACCTGTGCATTTCTGAAAACTAGAGACCTAGGGGAATCCAAGGAGGGGTGACTTGCGGGGCTCGGACCAGGTTCTGTTACCCAGAATCCTTTGCAAACCTCAAAATTTGGCTAAAAAAACACATGTTCCTCACATTTCTGTGGCAGAAAGTTCTGGAATCTGAGAGGAGCTACAAATTTCCTTCCACCCAGCGTTCCCCCAAGTCTCCCGATAAAAATGATACCTCACTTGCGTGGGTAGGCCTAGCGCCGGCGACAGGAAACACCCCAAAGCGCAACGTGGACACATCCTAAATTTTGGAAAAAAACAGAGGTGTTTTTTGCGAAGTGCCTACCTGTAGATTTTGGCCTCTAGCTCAGCCGGCACCTAGGGAAACCTACCAAACCTGTGCATTTCTGAAAACTAGAGACCTAGGGGAATCCAAGGAGGGGTCACTTGCGGGGCTCGGACCAGGTTCTGTTACCCAGAATCCTTTGCAAACCTCAAAATTTGGCTAAAAAAACACGTTACTCACATTTCTGTGGCAGAAAGTTCTGGAATCTGAGAGGAGCTACAAATTTCCTTCCACCCAGCGTTCCCCCAAGTCTCCCGATAAAAATGATGCCTCACTTGCGTGGGTAGGCCTAGCGCCGGCGACAGGAAACACCCCAAAGCGCAACGTGGACACATCCTAAATTTTGGAAAAAAACAGAGGTGTTTTTTGCAAAGTGCCTACCTGTAGATTTTGGCCTCTAGCTCAGCCGGCACCTAGGGAAACCTACCAAACCTGTGCATTTCTGAAAACTAGAGACCTAGGGGAATCCAAGGAGGGGTGACTTGCGGGGCTCGGACCAGGTTCTGTTACCCAGAATCCTTTGCAAACCTCAAAATTTGGCTAAAAAAACACATGTTCCTCACATTTCTGTGGCAGAAAGTTCTGGAATCTGAGAGGAGCTACAAATTTCCTTCCACCCAGCGTTCCCCCAAGTCTCCCGATAAAAATGATACCTCACTTGCGTGGGTAGGCCTAGCGCCGGCGACAGGAAACACCCCAAAGCGCAACGTGGACACATCCTAAATTTTGGAAAAAAACAGAGGTGTTTTTTGCGAAGTGCCTACCTGTAGATTTTGGCCTCTAGCTCAGCCGGCACCTAGGGAAACCTACCAAACCTGTGCATTTCTGAAAACTAGAGACCTAGGGGAATCCAAGGAGGGGTGACTTGCGGGGCTCGGACCAGGTTCTGTTACCCAGAATCCTTTGCAAACCTCAAAATGTGGCTAAAAAAACACATGTTCCTCACATTTCTGTGGCAGAAAGTTCTGGAATCTGAGAGGAGCTACAAATTTCCTTCCACCCAGCGTTCCCCCAAGTCTCCCGATAAAAATGATACCTCACTTGCGTGGGTAGGCCTAGCGCCGGCGACAGGAAACACCCCAAAGCGCAACGTGGACACATCCTAAATTTTGGGAAAAAACAGAGGTGTTTTTTGCGAAGTGCCTACCTGTAGATTTTGGCCTCTAGCTCAGCCGGCACCTAGGGAAACCTACCAAACCTGTGCATTTCTGAAAACTAGAGACCTAGGGGAATCCAAGGAGGGGTGACTTGCGGGGCTCGGACCAGGTTCTGTTACCCAGAATCCTTTGCAAACCTCAAAATTTGGCTAAAAAAACACATGTTCCTCACATTTCTGTGGCAGAAAGTTCTGGAATCTGAGAGGAGCTACAAATTTCCTTCCACCCAGCGTTCCCCCAAGTCTCCCGATAAAAATGATACCTCACTTGCGTGGGTAGGCCTAGCGCCGGCGACAGGAAACACCCCAAAGCGCAACGTGGACACATCCTAAATTTTGGGAAAAACAGAGGTGTTTTTTGCGAAGTGCCTACCTGTAGATTTTGGCCTCTAGCTCAGCCGGCACCTAGGGAAACCTACCAAACCTGTGCATTTCTGAAAACTAGAGACCTAGGGGAATCCAAGGAGGGGTGACTTGCGGGGCTCGGACCAGGTTCTGTTACCCAGAATCCTTTGCAAACCTCAAAATTTGGCTAAAAAAACACATGTTCCTCACATTTCTGTGGCAGAAAGTTCTGGAATCTGAGAGGAGCTACAAATTTCCTTCCACCCAGCGTTCCCCCACGTCTCCCGATAAAAATGATACCTCACTTGCGTGGGTAGGCCTAGCGCCGGCGACAGGAAACACCCCAAAGCGCAACGTGGACACATCCTAAATTTTGGGAAAAAACAGAGGTGTTTTTTGCGAAGTGCCTACCTGTAGATTTTGGCCTCTAGCTCAGCCGGCACCTAGGGAAACCTACCAAACCTGTGCATTTCTGAAAACTAGAGACCTAGGGGAATCCAAGGAGGGGTGACTTGCGGGGCTCGGACCAGGTTCTGTTACCCAGAATCCTTTGCAAACCTCAAAATTTGGCTAAAAAAACACATGTTCCTCACATTTCTGTGGCAGAAAGTTCTGGAATCTGAGAGGAGCTACAAATTTCCTTCCACCCAGCGTTCCCCCAAGTCTCCCGATAAAAATGATACCTCACTTGCGTGGGTAGGCCTAGCGCCGGCGACAGGAAACACCCCAAAGCGCAACGTGGACACATCCTAAATTTTGGAAAAAAACAGAGGTGTTTTTTGCGAAGTGCCTACCTGTAGATTTTGGCCTCTAGCTCAGCCGGCACCTGGGGAAACCTACCAAACCTGTGCATTTCTGAAAACTAGAGACCTAGGGGAATCCAAGGAGGGGTGACTTGCGGGGCTCGGACCAGGTTCTGTTACCCAGAATCCTTTGCAAACCTCAAAATTTGGCTAAAAAAACACATGTTCCTCACATTTCTGTGGCAGAAAGTTCTGGAATCTGAGAGGAGCTACAAATTTCCTTCCACCCAGCGTTCCCCCAAGTCTCCCGATAAAAATGATACCTCACTTGCGTGGGTAGGCCTAGCGCCTGCGACAGGAAACACCCCAAAGCGCAACGTGGACACATCCAAAATTTTGGGAGAAAACAGTGCCTACCTGTGGATTTTGGCCTGTAGCTCACCCGGCGCCTAGGGAAACCTACCAAACCTGTGCATTTCTGAAAACTAGAGACCTAGGGGAATCCAAGGAGGGGTGACTTGCGGGGCTCGGACCAGGTTCTGTTACCCAGAATCCTTTGCAAACCTCAAAATTTGGCTAAAAAAACACATGTTCCTCACATTTCTGTGGCAGAAAGTTCTGGAATCTGATAGGAGCCACAAATTTCCTTCCACCCAGCGTTCCCCCAAGTCTCCCGATAAAAATGATACCTCACTTGTGTGGGTGGGCCAGGTGCCTGCAACAGAATAAGGCCCAAAACCTGAAGGGATAGAAGGGATAGCACAGCAAGTTTATAAGGGCATATTCTTTTATACATCTTTAGACGGACTCTGCTTTGGGGACCCACATAAGTGAGGTGTCATTTTACTTGGGAGACTGAGGGGAAAACTGGGAAGTAGGAATTTTGTGCTGGAGCGGTGATCCTACTAAGAAAAATCAGGAAAATATGCTTTTTTATGCAAATTTTGAGGTTTACAGAGGAGTCTGGGTAAGAAAATGTTGGGGGAGCCACACAAGCCACACCTCCCTAGACTCCTTGGGGTGCCTAGTTTTAAAAAGTTTCTGGGTTTTGTAGGTTTCCCTACATGACGGCCGCACCCAGGACCAAAAACATAGGTGGGCCCTCCCCCCCAAACACAGGTATTTTTGGAATATATCACTTTGATGTGTGCACATACGTCCGTGATGTGCCAAACACTAAAATTGTGAAAAGAAACACACTTAGGTTATGTGAAGAAGACCCCTCACCCACCAACCAAGTTGGTGGCATGCTTCATCATCGGGTTCCCACCCGAGGCACCTAGCGTGTCTCAAGTGTGCTGCGACGCCTGATTACAGCGGAGCAGGTTTTGTCATTTGTACCACACATACTGGTTGGATTTGGCACGAGGGTGAGTGATGGTTCAGTAGATCAAATTTTATTAACAAGAGATTTCACAAAAGTGAAATGCACTGGTAATAACTGAAAGGCCAAAAAACTGAACCAATGACTCACAGCTCGTGAGCTGTAAAGCCACGACAAGGCACCAACCGCTTTACAGTCCATTCACACACCTTTCATACATGACATGCACTAGACCATTCACGCCGCCAGCCACGGGCCCAGCACATTACAAGACTCGCATCCACAGACAGCGCCAGTCAAGGGCCCATCACTTTCATACGCCCACATGCCTGATACAGCAATCACACCAGCTGATGAGTGTGTGGACTGGCGTTTGGCCGGCACTGCCAGCCAAGCGCCACACCACCAGCCAAGCGCCACCCCACCCACACCACCAGCCAAGCGCCACCCCACACACACCGCCAGCCCAGCGCCACCCCACACACACCGCCAGCCAAGCGCCACCCCACACACACCGCCAGCCAAGCGCCACCCAACCCACGTCGCCAGCCAAGCGCCACCCCACCCACGCCGCCAGCCAAGCGCCACCCCACCCGCGCCGCCAGCCAAGCGCCACCCCACCCGCGCCGCCAGCCAAGCTCCACCACACCCACGCCGCCAGCCAAGCGCCACTCTACACATGCCATCCCCTTTTTTTTGTTTTTAAACAACAAAGAAACCACTAATCATAAATTAGTACAAAACTACAAACACAAAAGCTCTAACTGAATACATGACTAATGCCAACCGTGAAACCGAACATATAAAAATATAAAACACCAGTTTACGCTCACAGAATTTTCCCAATAATTCTTCTGTGTGTGGTAGCTCCTGAAACAGCCATCCACACACAGCCCACGCTTTGAAGGACAATCAGGGCAGTACATCCTAGTCTCCTTCCTGATACCTCTTCGAGCACAGACTCTACATCTCTTAGCAGGAAAGTTTTTTTTGGCCGTGGGAGGAATGTGGTCAGCAAAGTGACGATCTTTCAATCTAGCCACATCCTCCACCACTGCTTCTCTAGGAACTCTTGCCTGTTCCAGCACAACAAGGCTAGCTATGATAGACTCCTGAAATTTCACAAATGTCATCCTTGACTCTGGAGAACTATCCTTAAACACAACAAAAGCATTAAAAGTTGCCAAGTGGAACAAGTGAAGCGCTAATTTCTTATACCACACATAAGACTTACGAGCAGCAGTGTAAGGTTCTAACCTCTGATCTACTCTATCAACACCACCCATGTGCTTATTATAGTCTAAGATGCACACAGGTTTGCGCACTTCGGCAACCTGACCCCAAACAGCCACAGGTGAAGTACTCTCATCATGGATGGTGCTTAGCATGTATACATCCCTCTTGTCTACAAATTTCAGAGCTAGCAGCTCATCATTCCGCAAGGCACTGCACTGTCCCTTCTCAAGTTTTTTACAGACAAGCTCTTTTGGATAGCCTTTCCGATTAGAGCGGATTGTGCCACAAGCAACAGTGTCCACTCTGAACAACTCCTTGAACAACCGAACTCCAGTGTAGAAGTTATCTACATATAAATGGAGACCTTTGTTAAACAGTCGTCTACCAAGTTCCCACACAATTTTCTCACTAACTCCAAAAGTGGGAGGACAACCAGGGGGGTCAATATTGGAATCCCTACCAGTGTAGACCCGGAAATTATAAACATATCCTGTACTACTTTCTGACAGCATATACAATTTAATTCCATACCGTGCCCTCTTGCTAGGAATGTACTGCCTAAAAACCAAACGACCCTTGAACAGGACCAAAGACTCATCTACAGATATTTCTTTCCCTGGAACATAGATCTCTGAAAACCGATCTACCAAATGATCAAGGACAGGTCTAATCTTAAAAAGACGGTCAGAATCAGGATGATCTCGTGGCAAGGCTAAAGCATTATCTACAAAATGCAACATCCGAAGAAGAAACTCATACCGGTTACGACTCATGATGGCAGGAAATATAGCAGTTGCCATCAAGGGACTAGTAGACCAATATGAAGACAGCGACGGCTTCCTTATCAGCCCCATCAAAAAAGTTAAACCCAAGAACTTTTTGAACTCTTCCAGATTTGTGGGAATCCACCGGCTAGCTCTAGAGTGTGGCCTAAGTCTGGCAGCGTTGTCCCTCAAAAACTGCTCTGCATACAAATTAGTCTGCTCAACAATCTCTTCCAAAAATATATCGTCCATAAACAACTCAAAAAAGTTGACGGGCAAAAAGTTTTCCATATTAACTCGACACCCTGGAAAACCAGTAAACGCAGGCAACTGTGGCTGCTCCATGTTTGGTGCAACCCATGCGTCAGGTCTTCCAATGGGAAGCCTTTCAGCCGCTGGCTCCTGCACCATTGGCACATCACTGTCCTCCTCTAAAACAGGCCCTTCATCAGCACTGAGAGTGGCTTCATCATCAGATGATTCATCTCTGACAGAAAATTCACTTCCAGAATCCTGCACTTCCTCCTCTGCCTCAGATGCAGAGTCAGTCTCATATTCATGGTCAGAAGATGACTCAAAAAGCACACTAACAACCTGCTGAGCGGTCATCCTACGGCTGGCCATGATCCTTCCTACAAAAATTAACTGGACAAATACACCACCAACAACCAGCACTGTGTAAGATAAGTAACAAAGTATAGGTTTATCACTAAGAATTATAAACTCAAAAACTATACTGCTCACTTGCCTGAAAAAGCTTGACTCACCAGCAACTACTCTGCACAGCCACAGCAATCACCAACGATATCCCACTAAAAAGAGAAAAAAAAAAGCAAATTAGACATAAGACAACACAATAATCATTGTGCATAACTCTAAGGACAATTTCACACACAATCCTGCATTCAGTACACCACCTACAAACATGTCATTCATGCATTGCAACAATACTCACTTGGAGTAAATTTATTTACTTACCTAAAACATGCAACTACGCAAACCGCAGGACAACTACTGCCAAAACTGCAACAAGCCACAGCAAAGTCAGCAAAAGCTTTGAACTAGAACAAAAAGGAGAAAAACTGTTATTATCATAAAAGCAAATACTTCGCCAGTTGACAAACACTCCGCCAATAACCATTTTTTCATTTTCCCTTGTGTCTAGTCTTCTCTGCTTGGGGGAAGATGGGCCTAAAAAAAAATAGGCCAATCTACCCCCAAGGGGAGGGGGCAGAAATCGCCCAGATTACATTGCACCCTTTGGGGGGGGGGCGACCCTTGCCCAAGGGGCCACACCCCCACACAAAGCACACACACACACATATAGTATCCCTGGCGCTATGGGGATTCTGCCCCCCTTGGGGACAGAAAGGCCTAAAAAATAGGCATATCTGCCCCCAAGGGGGGCAGAACTGCCCAAAAATACATGTGGGCCCCTGGGGGCGACCCTTGCCCAAGGGGCCGCCCCCCAACACAAAAAATAAAAACCAACAATAAAATCCCTGGTGTCTAGTGGCTTTCTGCCCCCCTTGGGGGCAGATCGGCCTAAAAATAGGGCCAATCTGCCCCCAAGGGGGGCAGAAACGACAATAAATACATTGCGCCCCTGGGGGGAGCGACCCTTGCCCAAGGGGCCACCCCCCAACACAAAGCACACATACATACATACTATTTCTGGCGCTATCGGGATTCTGCCCCCCTTGGGGGCAGAAAGGCCTAAAAAAAATAGGCCTCTCTGCCCCCAAGGGGGGCAGAACTGCCCAAAAATACATGAGGTCCCCTGGGGGCGACCCTTGCCCAAGGGGCCGCCCCCCAACACAAAAAATACAAATCAACAATAAAATCCCTGGTGTCTAGTGGCTTTCTGCCCCCCTTGGGGGCAGATCGGCCTAAAAATAGGGCCAATCTGCCCCCAGGGGGGGCAGAAACGACGTAAAATACATTTGCCCCCAAAGGGGAGCGACCCTTGCCCAAGGGGCCGCCCCCCAACACAAAAAATACAAATCAGCAATAAAATCCCTGGTGTCTAGTGGCTTTCTGCCCCCCTTGGGGGCAGATCGGCCTAAAAATAGGGCCAATCTGCCCCCAGGGGGGGCAGAAACGACGTAAAATACATGTGCCCCCAAAGGGGAGCGACCCTTGCCCAAGGGGCCGCCCCCCAACACAAAAAATACAAATCAACAATAAAATCCCTGGTGTCTAGTGGCTTTCTGCCCCCCTTGGGGGCAGATCGGCCTAAAAATAGGGCCAATCTGCCCCCAGGGGGGGCAGAAACGACGTAAAATACATGTGCCCCCAAAGGGGAGCGACCCTTGCCCAAGGGGTCGCTCCCCCACACTAATATAACACACACACACACATACTGAAATCCCTGGTGTCTAGTGGGCATTCCTGCTGCCCTTTCCTTTCCCTCGATGCCTCTCTCAGAGCACCCCCACCCCGCACGAAGGTGAAAAACTCACCTTCTCCCTTAGACGCGCTGGAAGCAAATGGCTTCCAGCGCGTCTTTCCCCCTTTCCATGAAATCAGCGCGCGATCGCGCGCTGACGTCATGGTGGGGGGCCGGGGGGGGGCGTGAAAGGGGAAGGGATTCCCCTTTCAGCCCTGGCCTGGGGGTGTTGGGGGGCGGCCCTCGGGGGAAGCGCTAGCGCTTCCCCCGACTGCCAGTCCCAGGACGTAATGGTTACGTCCATGGCGCCACACGGGCGGTGCCATGGACATAACCATTACGTCCCTGGCGGGGAAGGGGTTAAAGGAGAAAGCAGTGCCTCCTGTGGATTTGTTATTGTAAGGTGGTATGATAAGGAGTGCAAGCCTGGAGCACATTGTCCTGTTTTGTTTGTATTGCTTGAATATAACTCATAGGTATAGTGGTCCTTTTCTCTGTGAGGCTCTATGGACAATGCAGTGTGCCTTGAACATAGTCCTTTTTAGCTAGAGGTAGCCAGTGGAGTGATTGCAGGACTGGAATCATACATTCTCTTGGGTGAAGGCAGAGAAGAAGTCTTGCAGCAACCATTTGGATGATTTGTATTACGTGTATGGTGAATGTGGGTGCACCAAGGTATAGGCTTTTGGTTTAGTCAAGCTTGGAGATTGAGTGTGAGGGTGGCTTACATTTTCTATTGGTATACAAGGTATGAGTCAATGCAACGTAGTGGTCTCTTTGTGTGAAAGACACTCATTGTGACATTGTTAACGTGTGGTATCAAGGGTAGGTCTGAATCCTTGGTTACCTTAACGTTTCCACTTCTCTTGCTGTTACTTGAGGGGTGTCAAGTTCCTTGGGCAAGATGGTGGTACACTGGTATTATTGTCGCAGGTCATGATCTCTGTGTTTGCAGTGTTGAGCTTTAAATTGTTATCCTTATCCATGTGTTTATCATGCGAAGCTAGTCATGAAGTTTTGAGTTATAGGGGTTTTCTAGGTCATTGATTTCTAGAATGATGTAGCTGTTATCTGCATAGCTGTAAGATGTGAGATTGAATGATTCAATCTGGTTTGGTACGGGGGTTGGGTAGATTGTGTACAATAAAGGGAATATGATGAACACATAAGGAACACCTCAGTGTGGGGTGTCAGAAACAGACATGTAAGGGAAAAGAAAACTACACTTTGTCCTTGAGGTAGGAAGCTATCCATTTTAAAGCATTTTCATGAACACAGAGATGATGGAGTCATTGTAGTAGTGTGTGATGGTGGACAGTGTAACATGGAGCTGATAAATCAAGAAGCAACAGGGTGGACACTACATGTTTGTTCATTGTGAGCTTTAGATATCCCAAATGAATATGTGCTTCTTCCTGTTCTGAAGCCAGACTGTTGGTCTGACATTAAGTCATTATCTTCTGTAAAATGTGCAAGTTGGGTTGGGCTTTGTTAACTAACATCCCATATCTGAGTGCTCTTTCAAATATTTTTCCTAAGAATGGTCCATTTGATATAGGCCTGTATTTTGCTGGGTCGGATGACTTGAGTTTTTTCTTTTAAAGGAGTGGCTAACATATGAGGCTTTCTGCTCCAATAGAAACCTTGTTTTATTTTTGCTGCACAGATTGCCTGAAGGATATCTTCAAAGATTTTTGGAAGCAATTGGTCTGAAGGTGATGCTGATTTTCTGCTTGTGATGATAATGTTGAGGAAATATTTTTCTGAGAGGGCATTGAAAGTATGTTATGATGGAAGTCTGCCTTCATCTCTTTCTATTTTGGTTGGGTCATGTGTTAGTGTGGTGTTGTCTATGTTCTCCTAATGGCCAATTTCTATCTTTTTAACTGTAGAGATCAATTCCATGGACATTTTGTCACAGAAGTCCTGTGATTGTGGTTTCTGTCGTTTGGCACTCTGGATTGTGGAATTTTGATAGAATCTGGAGTTCTTTAGAAAGTCAGTCAGCTTCAGTTATGTGTTTGGAGTAGTGTTTCCTTTTTGTAGTCCTGATGGCTCTTTTGTAGGCTGTGTTACAGCGTGCTTCTGTTTCAGTTCTTGAATTTCTTCATTTGTGATTTATTACACTGAGTGCTCTGTTCATTCTTTTAATGTTGTCACTAATCTGCATGGTGTTGTTTTTATGGTCAAACCTGGACGTGGTCTTCATTGGTATCTGTTTATCCAGTGGAGTAGAGATCTTTTGGTTGCATGCCTAGTGTCTCATCTTACAGCTATTTGAAAATCTCAGGACTCTAACTTCCTTGAAGATAAAGGTAAAGGACCTGTAGTATATCGTAGTGCTCTCTGGTCGTTTTTGATGAGACGCCTGGGAGTGATCCACTGTGATGTTATTTTGTCATCTGAATTATCTGAAACACATAGGAATATTAAATTGGCACAGTATTAACTAATTGTTTCATTCAGATTTGCATAGTGAAAAATTAAAGCTGCTGATCATTTCATCCAGAAAATATTGAATTCTGGATATTTTTTAGAAAAAAAAACAATAATCAGCAGATTCTCTGTGCAGAGGATGCATTCTGCAATCCTTCAGTATTGGATTTTCCTCCAAAAAGATAGATAGATAGATAGATAGATAGATAGATAGATAGACAGATAGATAGATAGATAGATAGATAGATAGATAGATAGATAGATAGATAGATAGAGGAGAGAGAGAAAAACATATCTACTCCTCAATCACACAAAGTTCACACAAAACCTTTCCTAGCCATTTCTACCCAACCACCCATGTAAACGTTTGACAGCTAATGAGCCACAAAAGCCATTTTAATTCATTATGTAAATTTAACATACCTGAACAAATCTCCAGCACCATAGCATTTTGGTTAATCTCTGGATTTATTTTACTGTTTCATCTGACTGTAGTTAATGTGATATAGTGATGTTCTCTGTACTCTGCACACCCATCTACAAAAGCTATTCTACCTTAAGACCTTCAACCTATTTCCAAACCCAAGCTGATATATAGCCACTTATGATACAAATATGATATTTTTCACTCTTGACTCTTAATCCTGTGATGATACATAATGATTTATTGAGCACTGCCTATTGAACACTGACTCAAAAACTCGCACACATAGTCAAAAACAAAATATAGGTCATCACATTTAGATTTTGGGTCTTTTGAACATGTTACATAAACTGTGAAACTCATCAAATCCACAAACATCAGAGACATCATTATCCTGCCATTCAGGGAATCTTGCTGAACAGTCCTTCTGGCTCTGCTGTCAAGCATGCCTTGTTTTCTACCTGACTTTATAACACCAACAAGACCATTGGTCTAATAACTTGTTATCAAAATCTGTAAGAGAAGAATCAAGCTCAGACCATCCCTCACCTCCTCAGTGTGATTGGAAGACGGTGCTTTGCAAGAGTGTACTAACTGCCCGCTGTCAGACACTGGATATATTTGGAGGCCGCTCTCTGGGCAGTTTATCTCTTTCAAACTTGATCAGTAACAATCTACAAGTTGTGAGAGAATTTAGGCCCATATTTATACTTTTTGCTGCAAAACTGGGCAAACGCAGTTTTGCGGCAAAAAGTTTAGCACTGACTTGCATCATTCCAGAGCTCCAGCCAGACACCAAATTAATGGAGTCCTGCAAGCCGGCGCTAAGGTTGGGCTAGCATCAGGAAAAATGACATTAGCAAGGTGGGTGTGGCAGTACGGGAGAAGGGGGTTTTGCCTTGAAAAATGACGCTAGGCTGATTAGAGGCAAGAAAAATGCCGTTAACCAGACTAGCATCATTTACTGACGCAAAACCATCCATACCACATGACTCCTGTGTAATAAAAGACAGGAGTCATGCCCACCACCCCAATGGCCAGTACAGGGGACCAGGGTCCCCTGGGCATGGCCATTGCACCCTGTGCCATTTAGGGGGGCCCATTTCAGGGCCCCCAATGGCACTTAAATTCTGTTTTTTTTTTACTTACCTATACTTACCCTACTTACCTGGGATGGGGTCCCCCATCCTCTGGTGTCCCTCTGGTGTGGGTGGGGGTGCTCCTGGGGCTTGGGGAGGGCACCTGTGGACCCATTCCATGGTATTTAACCATGAAAGTGGCTCCACAGGTCTCCTAATGCCTGGTCTGACCCATGTGTTAAATAATGGTGCAAAGCAAGCTTTGCACCATTATTTGGCCCCCCTCCCGCTTGTGCGTCATTTTAGCATGGGGGATAAATATGGGGCTACGGGGATAGCAAATTTTTTTAGATGGGAATGCCTACCTTGGATCTCATTGACAAAAGGTAGGTTCACACATCCCAAAAATGGTGCAAACTCCAATATTTTTACGTTAGGCTTGTCTAATGTCAAAATATAAATATGGAGTTAAGTTTGAGTCGAATTTACGTAAAAAAATGAAGCAATTCAAAACAAGTGGAGTATAAATATGCCCCTGAATGCTTGGGCCAGCAGTAAACAAGACAATAACAATCATTTTATTTTATACACGTCTCTCTTGGTAATGGACATATGTGGGACTCACAAGCCATGTTATCTGAGCAGTGTATCACAAGCCATCTTCTCCAAGCAACAGAAAATTACTTGCATCAACGTGTAGGGCCACCAAATATTTCTGTTTTTATTTCTAGCTTCTATTTCATCTTCTAGGCTCAAGTAGACCCTGACAATGTACACACACCCAAGACAGAGATGAGCTGGAATTATAGTACTTCTTCACTTTGATGGACGATCTTCCTTCATGAAATATATATATGGACTGCCTGGCTTGCTGAATAATACTCTTAGAGGCCTCAGGACCAAACATTTCAGCTGCAAACAGTAGGTCTTACAGTTCCTCGTCCAGTTAAATCTGTCATGGTTTCTTGTGAAATTTAGACAATATTGGAACCTAGAACCAAAATCTCCCTACAAGGTTTTTTTTCTGTTACCAGGAAATGCAAAACACTTCAAACCAGCTTTCATATTCAAAGCAAGTCCCCCAGAGAAAACATAATGGCTGCACAGGTACCTAATGCGAAAAAGGTAAATTAAGCTGCTCATTTTGTAATTTTTAGCCCAAGCATAATATTTCATCATAAAAACAAGAAAAATACAGTTAGCAAACAAAATGATGTAAAGGCAGTGTAATTAAAAAATACAATGGCCTATTTTCTGTGGTACATGAACATCAACAGCATAGTAATTAGCCTTAAGTTTTGTAGATTCCATCCTCAAACAGGGTAAACTTTTAAGAACCTTTGGGGTATCAATCACTTCTTTTGCGTCCCCCTTAACTCATCTTACGACACCATGTTTGCACCGTATTTACAATACGGCGCACCATGGCGGTCGTTACCACAACAGCGTCAGAATTTTTGACCCTGTTGTGGCATTTTGCTGCACTAGCATCAAAAATGTTGACGCTAGTGCAGCAAAGCACAGGGAGGCCCATTGATTTTAATGATGCATCACTTTAAAGCCTGCCATTAGGAGGTGTTAAAAATGATGGAAAAAATGAAGCAGTGAAATCTAGGAAATTTCACTGTGACATTTTTTCTGGACTCCCTGCATTGGAATGCTTTCCTAGCATACATTATGGGGGTCATTCTGACCCCGGCGGGCGGCGGGAGCCGCCCGCCTGGAGGGAACCGGCAGAAGACCGTACCGCGGTCAAAAGACCGCGGCGGTCATTCTGGGTTTCCCACTGGGCTGGCGGGCGACCGCCAAAAGGCCGCCCGCCAGCCCAGTGGGAAACACCCCTCCATGAGGATGCCGGCTCCGAATGGAGCCGGCGAAGTGGAGGATGTGCGACGGGTGCAGTGGCACCCGTCGCGTATTTCAGTGTCTGCAAAGCAGACACTGAAATACAAAGTGGGGCCCTCTTACGGGGGCCCCTGCAGTGCCCATGCCATTGGCATGGGCACTGCAGGGGTCCCACGACACCCCTCACCGCCATCCTGTTCCTGGCGGGCGGAACCGCCAGGAACAGGATGGCGGTGAGGGGCTCGGAATCCCCATGGCGGCGCAGCAAGCTGCGCCGCCATGGTGGATTCCCATGGGCAGCGGAAAGTCGGCAGTACACCGCCGGTTTTCCGCTTCTGGCCGCGGCTGTACCGCCGCGGTCAGAATGCCCGGCGGAGCACCGCCAGCCTGTTGGTGGTGCTACCGCCGACCCCAGCCCCGGCGGTTCTTACCGCCGGGGTCAGAATGACCCCCTATGTCTGGCACAGGCATAATGTGGCGCAAGGGGTTGCAAAGTGGTGTAAATCTGGTACAGGGAAAGGCCACCTTAGCGGCGCCTTAACATTAAAAAAATGATAGTATGGGAGTGCTAAGCAGGGGCGGCCCGTCCTTTAGGGCGGAGTGGCCACGCCTCCCCACCTTTTCCCCTCATGAAGAGTGTCTGTCAGGCTGAACAAAGGTCAGCCTGACAGACACTCTTCATTTTCAGCTCAGACAGCCAGGAGTGAGACAATGCCGATTTGCGCAGACTCCTGGCTGCCTGAGCTGAACTTTGCTGGGCTGAGGAGGTCACAGCTCCTATGGGCGTGGCCTCCTTGACTCAGCAAAGGTGCCTCAAGGCCCTCCCCGGGTGTGGAGGAAAGCGTCACCCATTGACTTTGCCCAGGGCGCTTCAGGTTTAAGCCCTGAAGCGCCCTGGCCGAGTGTCAATCAGTGACACTTCGTCACAGAGTGGGGTGGGGTCAGGAGTCTCACTGACCCCATCCCACTCTGTGACGAGGCTGGGACTACTGCCTTCCCTCATTGGCTGACCTAAGGTCGGCCAATGAGGGAAGGCAGCAGTCCCAACCCTCCTGGGACCTCGAGGCTGAAGGTAAGTGTGTGTGTGTGATGTTTTAAAATGAATGGTGCGTGCGTGCATGTTTGTGTGTTATGAGTGTTAATGGAATGTGCGTGCGTGTGTGAAAGAATGAGTGTGTGTGTGATGTTTTAAAATGAATGTTTGGTGCATGCGTGCATGTTTGAATGTTATGAATGTTGTTAATGGATGTGCGTGCGCGCGTGTAAGAATGAGTGTGTGTGGGTGTGCTTCCCGCCCGCCCCCCTCCCTCCTAAAGCTGCCGGTCGCCACTGGTGCTAAGGCAGCACAAGGGGCCTGTAGATATGTCCCTAAGTTTCAAGAACATAATAGATCTCTTAGGAAAGCACCGGGAGACTGTTTGACCCAAAAAGTTACTTTTGTTTATATTGTTTTTATTTCAATTATTTTATCGAGTTAAAAAACACATCAGAATTCACAGTCTTTAGACCTCAGCAATCAACCTAACAAATTGGGAATTGGCTATGCTGGGGAAAGTGTTATCCTATCCACTGTATATGAAGGGGCCCTAGTAATTTCAGCTAACTTTCCTGCTTAATTTAAATATTTGTGAAACAACCGGAAAACACATAAGACTTCAGAATATCCGACTAAGAAATTATAACTAAACTTTTGATTCACTGCTTAAGCCTCCCTTAGTGCTTACTCTCCGAAGACGTTCTATGAACAAGTTCTCATTTGCTCACATATTTGACATATAGGGGGTCATTCTGACCCTGGCGGTCCATGACCGCCATGGTGGAGGGCAGCGGAAGCACCGCCAACAGGCTGGCGGTGCTTCCTGGGTGATTCTGACCGCGGCGGTAAAGCCGCGGTCAGAAAAGGGGAGCTGGCGGTTTCCCGCCGGTTTCCCGCTGGCCCAGGGAATCCACCATGGCGGCGCTGCTTGCAGCACCGCCATGGGGATTCCGACCGCCTTCCCGCCAGCCTGTTTCTGCCGGTGTCCACCGCCAGAACCAGGATGGCGGGAACGGGTGCCGTGGGGCCCCCGGGGGCCCCTGCACTGCCCATGCCACTGGCATGGGCAGTGCATGGACCCCCTAACAGGGCCCCACAAAGATTTTCACTGTCTGCTTTGCACCCCTGCAACTCCGCCGGCTCCATTCCGAGCCGGCTTCATTGTTGAAGGGGTTTTCCCGCTGGGCCGGCCGGCGGTCTTCTGGCGGTCGCCCGCCGGCCCAGCGGGAAAGCCGGAATGGCCGCCGCGGTCTTTTGACCGCGGAGCGGTCAATCGGCGGGAACCGCTTGGCGGGCGGCGACCGCCGCGGTCAGAATGACCGCCATAATGTACTTGCAACTAGTATGTCATGCTCTTCTAAACACTAATAATGCCTTTTTGGTTGGAATGTGTTTAACGTTTTTGCATAGTTCCATATCTAGTTTACGAAAGAAGGGTAGCACAGTACTGAACCAGAACTACAGAGGATAATATTCACACCAGAGAAGCATAAAGCAGGGCTGAACCAGAACTACAGAGAATACTGTATACTCGAGGGGATCGTAAAGCAGTACTGAACTAGAACTACAGAGGATGCAGTTCACACGAGGGAGGCGTGAAGCAGAACTGAGCCAGAACTACAGAGGATGCTGTTCACACGAGGGAGGTGGAAAGCAGTATTGAGCCAGAACTACAGAGTAGGCTGTTCACACGAGGGAAGCGTAGAGCAGTACAGAACACAGTGGCGGCATAAAGCAGACCTAAAATAGAACTGTAGAGGATGTTGTTCAAGTGAAGGAATCATAATGCAGCATAGACATTGAAGATCTCTTTGGAGGCCAGTATTGTAAAAAGATCATCAGAAACCTGAACATGGATCAAAACACTGCAGGAGTTGGAGGATAATTGAAGGACCAGAAGAACTTAACATCAAGAGTGAAGCACTGAAGGGAAGCTAAAGGAGGTAAAATACGAGAAAAGTGTGGCCTGCCCAGAACAGATTTAGGGATTTCCACAGCTCCCATGTTCAGCTGTCTGAGTAAAAACAAGTGGGATATGACTAGAACAGCTATCATCAGAATTCCAGATTTTTGGTCATTGCTGTGCCAGCAGGATTTATAAAATGTCAATGAGCGCCAAGTACGGATGTAGATAGGTTGCCCAGGAGAGAAGAACGAACATGAGTTAAGAGGGTAATTAGGTTTCCAGCAAGGAGAACATAGCCAGGGAATGTGCAGTGCTGTACATGCCTCAGTACAAATGTGAATAACCCCCACACTCAAGAGTTAGGATCAAGAGTTGAAATCCTCAAAGCAGAAGCATGGACAACTAGTTCATCTTAGTGACCATAGGGTCGAAGTACTTCGTGGTGGAGGATTGCCTCTTGCACTCTTAGGAGGAAAGGCCTGGAATACCTGATGCGTCCATCATTCAGATGGCGAACCAATGACACATAAGGGAGCTGTCTGTGCTTTTGAGCATTTCCGATCCAACCAGATTATATTTGGAATTCGTGTCCAGACGAAAGTTGAAAATAATATTTAGTGATACAGCCTCCATAAAGAGTATGCCTCAAAGATGAATTGGGCTGGTATTGTGGCAACGTTTTCCACTGCCAAACCATCTTCCTGTGGATTTAGCCACAGGAGCACATTGATTCATAATTGAGCAGTTTATCTCTCAGGTATAGCTCGAAATGTGTCCAGTACACTAACTGGCTGCTCCTGCTAGTCCACCACACTGGTACTTAGAAAGGTTTCCATGCGGGGTCAGACTTAGATTGTGGGGCTTCTTCATTCAGCTTTACTACATCACATACATCTTGTGAGGTTATCAGACAAATCCTACCATGTCAGTACATCCGCAGTAATATTCTTACTCAGATGATGCTTTCTGGCTGCAAGTAACAAACTTGCTATGTTTGCAGCTAGACTTTCCTGCACATCATGAGTAGCCACGGAGTGGGGGGTGAATTAATATTCTGAAGGTTCCTCTGTAGAATGTCTTAAAGGTGCTTGAACTGCGTTTCGGCAACAATACAGAACTAATGCAGGACAGGTGACTCCATGCCGTCAACAGTGTCTAAGACTTTTTACTTATCATTTAGTTAAAGGGAATTTCAGCATCCCAAAAGTGATCTTACAGTTTTGCTGATGAGGAATTTGCAAGAAAGAAGCACCGCTCTTTACCTATAAACACATAAAAAAGAGACGACTACAAATAAAGTAGTAAACAAAAATATTAACTTAAAAATAACTAGCCACTATCACTACCTCATCTGTTAGTTCCCTGAAGAAATTAAAAAAAATGATATGAAGTGCAGAGGCACAGGGATTTTTACTACTTCAAGCATATAAAAGATATGTGTAATCCAAACTTTTTTAGGTCTTGCGTGAGGCAGGGTTCATGCACTGTCTCTTTGAGGTCTGTTGTATCCTAAATAAACCCAAAACAGGCGTAGAGCCCACCTATTACTTACTATCGGTTGGCATCTTCGTCAGACTCATTTCTTTTGTCTTCTGGGTCAGCGACAGATGGTCTGATTTCATTTTCTTGACCAGTCTCCCTCCACTCCTCTTTTCAGTATTGGGGTTTCACTTACTTAAATATGATACACACACACAGACAGCAGGATTTTGGGTTCATCCTTCTTTCGATCACACAAACACACACACATAACCACACACACACCAGCTTTGAGCTTGCACATACCATATGAATCACTCCACTCCATACAATGCCAATCTACTCCTCTCCACAACACAACTCCATTCTATGCCAATTCACTTGACACTACCCCCCAACACTCTACTCTGCGACACTCTACTTCACTACATGCCCCTTCACTCCAATCTATGCCACTCCACTGTACACCACTCCACCCTGTGCCACTTCACTCTACTCCACCCTGTGCCACTCACCTCTACACTACTGATTGACGCTCCACTCCTGACTCTCTACTCCACACCACTTTACTCCACTCTATGCCACGGTACTCCGCAGCATTCTACTCAGTGCTACTTTACTCAGCTCTACTCCACTTGACTCCACTCTACCCCACTCCACTCTATGCCGTTCTATTCCACTGGTCTTGGATCCATGCACTCTATGACACTCTACTCCACTCTGACACTCCATAGTGCCATTCTACTCCACTCCAATCTATTTTCACTCCACTCTATGCCACACCACTCCACACTCCGCCATCCTACTCTTCACCACTCCACTCTATGCTACTTCACTCCATGCCATCCTACTCTATTCCATTCTAGGCCACTCACCTCTACGCTACTCTAATACTCCACTCTGTGTCACTCTACTCCATTTTAAACCATTACACTCTATGCCACTCTGCGCCACTCTGTGATACTCTACTCCACTCTAAACCATGCCACTCAATGCCACACCATTCTATGCCACTCCACTCTGTTCCACTTCATGCTACTTTACTTCACTCTTCAACACTCCACTCTACGCAACCTCACTCTACTCCACGACACTCTATGCAACTCTACACCACTCTACTCCACTTGTCTCCACTATATGCCACTCTTTTCCATTTGACTCCACTCATGACACTCTACAACACTCTACTCCACTCTATGACATTCCACTCTGCCACTCTACTCCATGCTGTTTTATTCCACTCTTTGCCATGGCACTCCTCTCTACAACACTCTACTCCACTCTTACCCTCTGCTCTACTCTTCGCCACTCCACTCAATGCCACTCTGCTCTGTGCCATCTTATGCCACTCGCTCTACTCTATGGCACTCAACTCTATGACACTCCACTCTATGACACTCTACTCCACTCTACACCACTCCACTCTATGCCAATCCATTCGGCACCACTTCACACTACTTTTCTTTAATCTACATCACTCCACTCTATGCCATTCCACTGTATGACTCTCTACTCCCCGACACTTTAGGCAACTCTTCAACACTCCACTCTATGCCACAACATCGTGCTCCAGTCTATGCCACTCTGAGCTACTTTACTTCACTCTGTCACTCCACTCTATGCCAATCCACTCTACAACACTCTACTCCACTCCACTATACAACAGTCTATTCCATTTGACTACACTCTACGACACTCTACAACTTTCCACGCTATACCACTCCCCGCCACTTTACTTCACTCTACGCCACTCCACACTCCTGTACTCTACTCCATGTCACTCCACCCTGACACTCTACTCCACTCTACACTACTTTACTCCACTCCACTTGACTCCTCTCTAAGATACTCTACTCCACTCCACTCTATGCCATTCCATGCTACTTTACTACAATGTATGCTATTCCACTCTACACTACTTCACTCTGACACTCCACTCTACTCCACAACACTCTACTTTATGACACTCCATTGTACACCACTCTATGATACTCTACACGACTCCATTCTGCACTACTCCACTCTACAACACTCTACTGCACTCCACATCACTTCATGCCACTTCGGTCTATGCCACTCCACTCAGCAACACTCTATGCCATGACACTCTACTCTACACCATTCTATGATACTCCACTCTAAGCCACTCCACTCTACAACATTCTATTCCACTTTGCCCCACTCCACTCTACGCAAGTACACTCTACTCCACTCTACAGTATGCCACGCCACTCTATGCTATTCTACTCTATGCCACTCCACTCTACAACTCTCTACTCCAATCTTCGACACTCCGCTTTACACCACTCTACTCCACTGCATGCTCCTCCACGCCACTCCACTCTACAGTACTCCACTCTATGCCACTCCTCTCTATGATACTCTTCTCCACTCCATGCCACTCCACACACTCAGCTCTATGACACTCTGTGCCACTTTACTATACAACACTATACTCCACTCTTTGACACTTCACTTTACCCCACTCCACCCTATGCTACTCCACTCCACTCTACACCACTCCACCCAATACCACTCCACTCCATGAGACTTCACTCAACAACCCTCTATGCCGCTCCATTCTACAACACTCTACTGTACTCTACAACACTGTACTTTTCTCTGACACTCTATTCCAATCTGACAACCCACTTTACCACACCACACTCAATGATACTGTAATCCACTCTATGTCACTCCATTCTAGGACACTCCACACCACTCTCCTCTATTTCACTAAATTTAGCCAAGCTGAACAACAGGCACGCTGGTGTACAACATGGCTAAAACACATTGTCAAAGTCAATAGTTTTGTCAATGTGTATTATCACTAAGGTGCCTAATATGTATGACACTTTCTCAGTCAATCATCAGATTATGTAATTTTGTTGTCTCCTGGCGATTCCTTGGCATACAAAAGACATTCCACTCTCACTACATCTTCTAGCACACCAAGGCCCTTATTTATACTTTTTGGTCCAAAACTGCAGTAAAGCAGTTTTGGACCAAAATGTTTAGCACCGGCTTGCACCATGTCTTTGCACCAACCGGGCACCATATTCATGGAATGGTGTAAGCCGGTGCAAAGGGTAGGCTAGAGTAAAAAAAAATTACTTTAGTCGGGTGGGGCTGGCGGTATAGAAGAAGGGCGTTTACTACCAAAAAATGACTTTAGGCAGGTTAAAGTAAATAAAGACATGACTCTAACCAGATTAGCGTCATTTTATGGTGCTAAACCTACCATGCCACATGACTCTTGCATTAGAAAAGGCAGGAGTCATGCCCACCACCTCAATGGCCGGCACAGAGGACAAGAGTCCCCTGGGCATGGCCATTGCACCCTGTGCCATGTATGGGGGCCCATTACAGGGCCCTCTATGGCACTTTAAAAAATAAAATGCAATACTTACCTTTACTTATCTGTACTTACCTGGGATGGGGTCCCAGTACCTCCGCAGTTCCTCTGGTGTGGGTGGGGGTGCCCCTGGGGCCTGGGGAGGACACCTTCAGGCTTATTCCATAGTGTTCCACCATGGAAATAGGCCCACAGGTCCCCTAACGCCTGCCCTGACCCAGGAGTTAAAAAACGGGGTAAAGCAAGCTTTGCACCATTTTTTGACCCCCCCTCCCTCCCGTGCACCATTTTTGCACCGGAGTATAAATATGGCGTTAAGGCCATAGAGTCATTTTTTGCACGGGAACGCCTACCTTGCATATCATTAAGGCAAGGTAGGTTTCCACTTTCAAAAAATGACTAACTCCATAAATTTGGTGCTAGACGGGTCTAGCACCAAAGTATAAATATGGAGTTAGTTTTGCACCGAATTAGAGTAAACAAAATGATTCTAATTCGGTGAAAACAGAGTATAAATATGGGCCCAACTTCTTCCAAATTGTTTGATGATTTCTGGCTTGATAACCCCTTACTGCCAAGCAGAAGCCCAAATGAACTGTGGTTCTGAAAAGCTGCTCAGGAATGAGTGTCTGTTTTAGCATTTTTTTATTGTCATCATAAGCATTTCCTTCTTAGTGACTGAGGTTCATAATTGTTTTCAACATTTCTGGGTTACACCACACTTCTCTCCAACTAGATACCTTATGTTCCCAAACTTTCCATTTGGAGCCATACATGCCATAAAAGTTGTGACAAATTAGCTCACACCATAGTTAGAATGCTCTCAGACTGTTATGTGGCTGCCAGTATTGTTTCGCTACTATAAGAAGCAAATGGATAGTCCAAACAGAAATCCAGGACCCATGGCTATCAAACCTCTCTAGGATAATGCCACGTTCCTGATCTGGCAGACCTGGCCTGAAAACTGGAACAGTGGATCGACCAATCTACTGACTGAAGTCAGTAATGGTTTAGCTATTCCTTCTACATGTAAGATAATATAATGGCTTTTATTACCTGTGAAATTATCACTTCCTGTGGGAGGGATTATTCAGGACTGGGCCATTTGACAAATTCCTGTCAACGTTAAACATATACCAAACCTGCGTATATGCTTCAAAGTGAAAGGGATCCCTTGTTAAATACCTCTACAACCACTATAACGTACTAGTGAACACCCATTGACTTGGTCGTTATAGAAAAAATCCAGGGGTTTGATTTAGAGTCTAGCAGATGGGAAACTCCGGTACAAACATAACTTATGCCCCAGCATCCATGTTACAAGTACGTTATATCCTACAGCACTTGTAATAAAGTGGCTAGGATATGTTTCACATTTGTGACGGAGTACTCCATCTTCAAAACTCTAAATCAGGCCCTAGGTTTGTCAAACAAACATAGACTCCTGAAATGAATCCTACCATCACTTTACATTACATTATTAAACATTTTCTTCAAGGAAACGAAACAGCAGCTCGCCCTTGTCTATTGTCTACTTCAAAAATGTCACTAATGAGACAACTTGTATTTTGGCCCCCTAAACAATAGGAACTCCATACCAAAATATTGCCACTACCCCAGTGGTAGTAGGCAGTAAGGCCCAAATTTATACTTTTTGGTGCAAAACTGCGGGAACGCAGTTTTGCACCAAAAAGTATAGCGCCAGATTGCGCCATTCCTGAGCACCAGCCAGGCGCCATATTGAAGGAATGGCACAAGCTGGCGCTAAACTTGGGCTAGCATCGTCAAAAAAGAAACTAGCCAGTGCGGGTGGCGGTAGGGAAGGAGAGGGTTGTGCATCAAAAAATTACGCTAGCCTGGTTAGAGGCAAGAAAAATGCCTCTAACCAGACCAGCGCTATTTCCTGGCACACAACCATCAAAAACATGACTCCTGTCTTAGAAAAGACAGGAGTCATACCCACCACCCCATGGCCAGCACAGGGGACAAGTGTCCCCTGGGCATGGCCATTGCACCCTGTGCCAGGTTATGGCCTGGTACTTACCTGGTACGGGGTCCCCCATCCTCCGGTGTCCCTCTGGTGTGGGTGGGGGTGCTCCTGGGGCTTAGGGAGGGCACCTGTGCACCCATTCCATGGTATTTAACCATGAAACTGGCTCCACAGGTCCCCTAACACCTGGTCTGACTCAGGTGTTAAATAATGGTGCAAAGCAAGCTTTGCACCATTATTTAGACCCTCCTCCCACACATGCGTCATTTCAGCAGTGGGGGATAAATATGGGGCTATGGGGTTGGCACCATTTTTTAGATGGGAATTCCTACCTTGCATCTTATTGAAAATCTCATCTAAAAAATGGTGCAAACTCCAATATTTTGACGTTAGATATGTCTAGCGTCAAAATATGAATATGGAGTTCATTTTGCGCCAAATTTGCCTCCGAAAAAAGCTACGCAAATTCAGCGCAAATGGAGTATAAATATGCCTCTTAGCAACTACGAAAACTACATCACCAAGCCTAAATCTCAAGAAAAGTTATTCCATTTTTCAAGAACAATTAATGCCTGATCTGATGGCAAAGTCTAGAGCTCCATTCCACCTTGCATCACACCCAAAGACAATCTTCTGCTGTTCGCACGAATCTCGGATAAATGAGCGTGTGTTTGTAGTTTTTGCAGAAATGAGTTATTCCTGCACGAAAAGGACCCCCACACAAACATTGGATTAGGTGTTCATTGCATAATTTTCAAGTGATAACATTTCCGGTCATCGTGTGACATATTTTGTGGAACTTAGCCATTACCTTGGTGGAAAGTCAGAGCCTCACTGGAACACTTTGAAAAACGTCTCGTTTTTGCCTGTACTTTGAGGGGGGCGTTGCTCATTTCCGTTCTCCCAGCATGACAGATAGAGTTCTCTAGTTAGGTAAATTCAGGGATACGGTACCTTTGATTTGACAGACACTTCTGGTCAGGGATTGCGACAGGAAGCAGAGCGTTGCTTCTAGGGCAGTGTCGGCCATTGTGGCTCCCGGTTTCCGGGCTGACTGGTGAGAGAGGAATGACACATGTGGACTCCAGCTGGCCTGGCGCTTGATGAGTCATTTGACACTTATGCTCACTGTTACACCGGGTCCTGATGCTGGAGCACAGCAACAACAGAAACTCACCGTGTTCTTCATGATTCACATCCTTGTCCTTCTGCATGAGATCAGTCACCATTGGCCGGCATCAGTGTGATGAAAACTAAGGTGAAGTGTGATTCACCGACTTGGCGATAATCAGAGGCTGTGAAAGACACTCATGGGCATGAGAGCATGGCTGGTTTATAAGAGCATCGGTGCTGCGCGGTCTATTTGTGTAGCTGCAATGGTGGAGCAGTGTTTATAACGACATTACATATCGTCTTCATATCAAGTAAAAGGTAAGAATCCAAAACCATAAAACAAAGCTTATTCTTTATTAGTAATAGGGCATAAGAAGTTAGGGAGGCCCCACTAACAATGAAGTAAGTACACAATATTCTTTTCCAAATCATACTCAGTGACCGAGCAGGATGAGTGGGATGTCTATTCAGATAGTCAAGATAGAGCAATTCTTCCTCCTTTGGAAACAAAAGCATCATGCACCACGGCACATCTCATTCCTTTGTAACAAGGTGACCACACATCATATCTGTCCCAGAGGTGTAACACAGGCCCTTATGGCTTCTGCGGCACAGGGGGGATCCAGCTCTTCGAATGGGCCCTTCAGCCCATGGTCAATGAATATCTGTAAGGCTCAGAGGCCCCTCGTCATATTTTGCAGGGGGGCACCATCATTTCCTTTACGTCACTGATCTGCCCTCAACTCCCTCTTCTGCCATGAATGCAGCTGTCTCTTCCATAATCCGCAAATTAAAATAAAGTTACTAATAGGAGCTATTTATGTCTAAAAATATTTTAGAAACACCCTATTGGTCCCTGCTTGTCTTTCACCTGTGACCTGAATGGACAACATCAGAGGCTACTTGGAACACCACTAGATTCATTAGTTCAGTTCTTTCTTTCAGTACCGCAGACATCAGGACTCTGGAACAGTTAATCGTTTCATGGGCAGGATAATAGAAGTGTGCCCAGTTTGACATTATCTTTGCAGGGCACGATCAAAATGAGCACATGCCTTCAGGATTTAAACCCAGCGGCATATGTGGTTGATCCATGTCTAATAGATGTTGTCATTATTAATGCATCACAGTAGCCTTGATGTAATACTTCCTATAATTTAACATCCAAATCTGGGATTTATAGAGAAAGAAAGCCATAGTTGGCTCCGTTTAGGGTGCCACCGTACAAAAATGAGATTCCATTGACAGTTAAAAGGTCCTATTTCCTTATTTCAAGGAATAATGTAGGTTCCTCCTGAAGACCTTAATTTGGACTAGTTCTGAAGGTGCTAGATGAAACCTTCTGTAAATCTTGGAATGCTTAGATCTCTTCAAAACATAACATTCTTCTTCATCGCTACCAACAGGTATCTGTGCTGCAGAAATTCAGTAAACACCGCCAGATGTCTCAAGGTATAGCCCAACTTGGGGTGGAGGATTTGACACCAACTCTTCCTGAAATTACTTGGAGCTCAAAGTTTGATCCCTGGAATGAGAGGAAAGATCATCATTTTTTTTTGTGTGGAATAACCATGTGTATCACAAAACTTACATAACTAATCCCTCTGAATGTCAGGTAGAACGTGGGCAGAGTCTGTTATACGTCAGTCCTCAGATTTGCCTACTGGTCACCCTGGCAAAACCACTGGGAGCCTGTGATGTCAAAGAAAGAATACCTAGACCACATTATGTTAAGCTGCCACAGGAATACCCAGAGTCCCATCATGTTGTTGACCGAGGGACGTATTACCAAGAAATTAGAGGTAGACGCTGTAAATATGTGCTATGTTGTGATAAGCATGATCTATAATTCACACAGGACCTACACACTAGGATGTGCCAATTCCTGCTGCTAACAAATGTGAATTTTATATATCATTGTTGAAAAGAACTGCTTCTGCTTTAGGCCTTAAGGGGCATATTTATACTCTCTTTGCGCCGAATGTGCGTCAAAATTTTTGACGCACAATCGGCGCAAACACTGCCCCATATTTATACTTTGACGTCCGACCCGCGGGCGTCAAAGTTCCACCATGTGCGTCATTTTTTAGAAGGGGGAACCAGCCTTGCGTTAATTATATGCAAGGTAGGCGTTCCCTTCCAAAAAATGACTTTAAGGCCTGTGCCCCATATTTATACTGTGACGTCATTTTGACGCACAGGAGGGGGCAGGCCTTAAAAACGGCGCCCAGCCTGATGGGCGCCGTTTTTTAACGCCTGGGACAGGGCAGGCGTTTAGGGACCTGTGGGCTCAGAAGGAGCCCAGAGGTGCCCTCCCATGCCCCCAGGGACACCCCCTGCCACCCTTGCCCACCCCAGGAGGACACCCAAGGATGGAGGGACCCATCCCAGGGAAGTTAAGGTAAGTTCAGGTAAGTATTTTTTTTCGTATTTTTTTTGTGGCATAGGGGGGCCTGATTTGTGCCCCCCTACATGCCACTATGCCCAGGGGACATAAGTCCCCTGGGCATGGCCATTGGGCAAGGGGGCATGACTCCTGTCTTTGCTAAGACAGGAGTCATTTCAATGGGGGTTGGGCGTCAAAAAAAATGGCGCAAATTGGGTAGAGGCCTGAATTTTGCCTCAGACCTGACTTGCCCCATTTTTTGACGCCCAAGCTCCATTTTCCCCTACGCCGGCGCTGCCTGGTGTGAGTCATTTTTTTTGACGCACACCAGTCAGCTGCGCCGGCTAACGTCATTCAATAAATAAGGCGCCCGCATGGCGCTTTGGAATGGCGTTAGCCGGCGTTAAAACTTTTGACGCACAACTGCGTTGGCGCAGTTGTGCGTCAAAAAGTATAAATATGGGCCTAAATGTCCTGCTGTTGTCGCTGGTCAGTACCAGAATAAGAGGATGAGCGTCTCACATATTCCAACCTGCACTGAGGGCCAATTTTGCCATTTGCCCGTGGATCTATCCATCTTACATCGGGCTTGTATGAAAGCCATCTTTGGTTCAGGCACTCTATCATTGTGATTAGGAGGTGTATGATGGATGTTGTCAATTCCTTTTCGCCTTCTGACCACCTGGAAGTGAATTCATTGCAGACTGCTCATTAGTAATATGAGAACATCAAATATTTCCCATCCGTTGCCCATGGAGTTGAATAATATGGATGCCTTGGCAGAGAAGGTATATTCCTTAGGTTCCCAGACTCTGAAGACGGATCATTTGTCTCCCTGTCAGTATTCACGGTGTCAGACAGCAGAAAAGGTGCAGCGGTATATACCTGATGGGCAATTGGAGGCTTTGAAGCAGTTCATTATAGATGGATTTGAGGGCTTGAAGCAAATTACTAAGTTAAGGGCCAGACACTGTGGGTACTATAGCTAGATCTGTAGCTGGTATAGTTGGGAGATCATCCAAGAAAATGTACAGTGAATGCCTCTTGGTCACACAAGGAGTCATCGCTCCTCTGAATCCATACATTCACAGCATTTTCATCCAGTTGTCAGAACAGAAAATTGTCCTACAATTGACGGACTCCCCCAAGGCCGCTTATGTCATCACTTCCAGTCAGACTATCTGACCTTCTGCCTGCGCCATGGGGTACATAAAGGACATCTTTCCCAGCGCCCACAGATCATGCCAAAGGGTGAGCTAGAATATGGCAAGGAAAACAATATTCATCAGGACTAACATTAACAAAGGGAGGGACATTTTCTGCTTTGCTTTATCACCCTCCTCTCATCCCCATCTGGTTATCCCTTCACTGCTTTGATGGTCTTCTGTCTTTTCTGGACCTGCTTTGGGGTAACAAAATAACCTTCCTACCCTTTAGCCCCATCCTAGAATGCCTGTCTGCACTAGTAGACATTCTTCTTTCCCAACTTCATTTGAAGATGGTGTTGACTTCAAATGTTACCCCTCTCCTCTTGGGAGTAGAAGAATTAAATCTTTTTACAAATTTCCAGGTCCCTTTTTGGAAAGAGCCTCATAAAACAATTGCAAATGGGATTTGTCACGGAGTGTGAGAAGTGAAAGAGCAGAGTTTTGTTCCATAGGTGAAACAATAGTAAAGTATAGCAGAGATGCTGTAGCAGTAGTAGACGCCACAAGTAGTAAAGCAGCATTGTGTGACAGAGCAGGTAGGTAACCTCTTTGCAAGTCCGGGGTGGGCTGCATTAATTTATGCTAGACACAGGTGGATCTCATGAAGGCTTTTCTATGAGAAGTGCAATGTCACAAGGTTTGGGAACACAGCCCCACTTCTTTGTAGGTCAACCCATCTCTATCTTACCTCCACCTTTATGCTGCTGTGCCTGCCATTGTAGACTTTGGAACTCACAAGCATAAAATGCTGCAGTGTCTCCTGTACAGTTAGGTACTAGCCCTGCACACCACAGTTGCCCTTATTATGAGCTGATCCATGTGGTATCCTGTCCCAATTCAGGGCCAGTTCTGAGTGGTGTGGTGTTTCCACACCAAGGACTAATAGAGGCGGGAACACTGGCCCTGATTTTACCTGATGTGAATCCGCACCTGGTATAATGCATGGGTTCCTAGGTAGGCAGATGGCAAAGGTGCAGTCAGGCGCCCACTCACACTTCTATAGCACATGGGGCTATTCTTTGCTTTTCCTAGGAGCACCTGAGCCTGCCCCCGACACCCTTCCAAACTGATCCGCTGGACAGCAACATACTGTAGCCTCACAGCTCACGTTCACCAATTGCTCAGAACAGGTGGCTAGTATGCGAAAATCTGTGTTTTTTTGCTCTTATTGCTGGAGAAGCAGGTCACTTCTCATTCAGGGGACTTCCCAGAGAAGGAACTAGAGATACTAGCTGGAATCTGTAGTTATACCCCTGGTATCTCCCCCTCCTATCTCCAGGGAACTCGAAATGAGGCGTCTGCTATAAAAACATGGGATGTTCACCCATATGCACCTCCATTTTGTGTTCCTCTATGCATCTCCCCTGTGTCCTGATACAGCCCAGTGTTCAAGGATTGCAAAAAGACCTAGGTAAGGAGCCCAAAGACATTTCTGGTTAAATAGTATTATTTGTTCAAAAAGTGTTTGTTTTACTGTGGACTCTCTGTGTTTCAGGCAGCTCTTTTAAAGTGGTGTTTTTTTTGTAATCGTTTTTGCCGTGACGGTGTGAATTCCCTTGCTAGTTTGTGGCACCCCCCCTTTCCCCCCTCTGCCCCTCCTTTCCCCCCCCTTTTTCCCCCCTATTCTTAGTAAAAAGGCTACATACATCTTTCAGAGTGTGGTTTTAGGAGACTGTTTTAATCTGTTTGTGTGTTTTAAATTGTGCTTAAAAACTGTCTGCCCCCCTGTATTTTTGCCTTTAAAAAAGCCAGATTTTAGAGTGTGTGCCCAGCACTATTGCAGTGTTTGTCTCTTAAACAATCTCCCCCTTACCTGGAAAGTAGACTCTGCTAGCTTGAAAGTGTGGATTCAGCCTGTCTGTATCCAAGGAGATACTGAATAGAGCAGCAGTTGCCTTTCCCCCTGCCCACAGGGACTGGACTTAGCTGATTGGCTCCCTGAGTCTCTGCTGCACCTGAGACCCGCCCCCCCACCTGCTCTGGCTCCTTAAGTTTGTGGAGGGAAGGCCAAAGACAGGCACCTCCATTTTGTGTTCCTCTGTGCATCTCCCCTGTGTCCTGATACAGCCCAGTGTTCAAGGATTGCAAAAAGACCTAGGTAAGGAGCCCAAAGACATTTCTGGTTAAATAGTATTATTTGTTCAAAAAGTGTTTGTTTTACTGTGGACTCTCTGTGTTTCAGGCAGCCTGGCCTCTTTTAAAGTGGTGGGTTTTTTTAAATCGTTTTTGCCGTGACTGTGTGAATTCCCTTGCTAGTTTGTGGCACCCCCCCCCCCTCCCCTCTGCCCCCCCTTTTTTCCCCCCCTATTCTTAGTAAAAAGGCTACATACATCTTTCAGAGTGTGGTTTTAGGAGACTGTTTTAATCTGTTTGTGTGATTTAAATTGTGCTTAAAAACTGTCTGCCCCCCTGTATTTTTGCCTTTAAAAAAGCCCGATTTTAGAGTGTGCGCCCAGCACTATTGCAGTGTTTGTCTCTTAAACAATCTCCCCCTTACCTGGAAAGTAGACTCTGCTAGCTTGGAAGTGTGGATTCAGCCTGTCTGTACCAAGGAGATACTGAATAGAGCAGCAGTTGCCTTTCCCCCTGCCCACAGGGACTGGAGTTTAGTTAACTTGCTCCTTATATAAGTTCCTTGTGGTTGTTGCATATGCTGTTGTGATAGGTTGTTGGGAGATGGTGTTTCATTGGTTGCTAGCTCCAGGGATGCAGTTTTGATTGGTGGATAGGGCTGAGATTCTGATTGGCTGTTGGTTCTAGGGCTGTGATTGGTGGATAGGGCTGAGATTCTGATTGGCTGTTGGTTCTAGGGCTGTGATTGGTGGATAGGGCTGGGATTCTGATTGGCTGTTGGTTCTAGGGCTGTGATTGGTGGATAGGGCTGAGATTCTGATTGGCTGTTGGTTCTAGGGCTGTGATTGGTGGATAGGGCTGAGATTCTGATTGGCTGTTGGTTCTAGGGCTGTGATTGGTGGATAGGGCTGGGATTCTGATTGGTTGCTGGTTTTAGGGCTGGGTCTGTGATTGGTGGTCAGGAATAGGGCTGTGACTAGTGATTAGGGCTGTGTCCCCCATTAGTTGGCTAAATCAGGGTTTAAAATCGGATTGGCTAGGGTTAGGACCAGCTTCTTATTGGCCAGTAGGGCTATAAAAGGCCAGGATTCAGGGCGTCTGAGCCCGGGCGTCGAGGCAAAGGGCAGAGAGGACAAGGGCAGGTGTCTGTTTGGGCCTGTTCGGGACAGCTAGGGACTAGGGCCAGAAATGCTGCTCAATTCACATATGACCAGGAATAGTGTCAACCCCCACACATCCCTCAACATGCAAACACATTATCTGCAAAGATATCCAACTCATGCATCACAAACTGACCACAGACAGATTGCATTGCCCCAACACAATACCCTACATACAACACATATACACATACCCCCCACAACTACTACAGTCAAACACCTTCATTCTCACAGCAAACACTACTCTGTCCCCTCCCACTAACACTACCTGCCACCACCCACACAATACAAAACTACAACATACATTTCTCTCAGTTTCAGTTTCCCAGATACACACTCTCTGCTGATACTAACCAACAACACTATCCGCTGTTCGCTCCCCACAGACCACCTGACATCATAACAAGGCCCAAACCCTGCATTCAAACACATCATCTACAAACACTCTTCCCCTCTCCTCACCAATTACACACAACCATACAATCCCCACATTTCACTCCACCACACATATTACCTCTTCCGGTCATCTCAACTAATACTTACTTCCCTGACAAACACCCATCACCTCTTACACACCTCATACATTCATCTCCAAAACACAGCAACACCCCATCTAACACTCAAATTCCACTTAGCAGCACTAACTCACATACAAATCCCTCACCAAAAGCAACTACACCAATATCCCCTCTCATTATTCCACAAAAACAATACCGACCACAAACATCAACACATCAAAGCAACACAAACTTACATTACACTCATCGTCATACCCACTCCCACCCCCAGGACTACACAAAGGATACAAATTCCATCCTATCTCCACCCCTACCCCCCCACTCTTCACAAACACCCACCACAAGCACCCCATCCAGCAACATTCATTCACTCGGCTCTCCTCCATTGCACAATATAGAGCCTTACATCATGATCCACATGCTCCTCCACCACCCCTAACCCATACTCCATCCACACTAAACAAACGCAAACAAAATAAAAAACATGCCACTCATAGCAACCTCGCATCCCCTTGTCTGTTACATAATAAAACTACCCTACAAAAAACAGTACACTCCTCATGGCTCTCTCAGCCACCAAGTCCACCACCCACACACACAGACCCAACAAAATGCCTCCTTAACCTGCTGGAAGAGGAACACTATATTGAAAAGCAAGACTATTGTGAACCTCAAACAGTTATCACAACTAGCAACACTCCTGCTTCAAGCTCACATTACACTACTTACCCTTCTACTAAACAAAATAACACTACCACTAACACACCTTATCTAAACTGCCAGCTCATAAATGCTCGATCACTCTCAAAAAACAAGCACCACATCTACGACCTGCTCACAGACACACAACCTGACTTACTATTCATTACGGAATCCTGGTTGGGAGATGACATGGCACCAGTGTTGCACGAAGCCCTTCCTCCGGGCTATCAAACCATCACACAAAACCGTATAGGCAAGAGAGGAGGTGGACTAGCTATTATATTCAAACAGGCAATAAACCTCAGTAAAACAGACAACATCTCCATACAAGGTTGTGAAGCCCTCCTTACCAGATGCCACCCTACTCCAACTTCCTCCTGTAACTTTCTCCTCCTTTACTGACCTCCACCTAACAACTCCACTTTCCCAGATGCTTTTCTTGACACAGTCTCAAACCTTATTACACTATACTCCAATCTATGCATTCTTGGGGATCTAAACATTTGGTTTGACAAACCCAATATGCCCCATCCAAAAGCTATCACCACTGGCCTACTCGCATTGAACCTACATCAGATTGTACACAATCCCACACACATCGCTGGTCACATCCTAGATGTCATTTTTGCTAAGCCTGAACTCGTTACTATTCATAGCATCACACCAACCACCTGGTCAGACCACCATCTGATAACTTTCCGACAGACAACTCCACAAATCAACACACCCCACAACCACTTACATACATACACCTATCGACCATGGAGCAAACTCAATTTGGATCACTTAGAAACACAACTAGCAGCAAACACAGATCTAGATACAATTAATTCTGTACCAAAACTTTATGAGTGGCTACAGGAAGCTTTTGATGTCCTAATACCACTCAGAAAAACTAAACACGACAAAAGAAAACCAACACCTTGGAGAAACACAGAACTTAAAAAGATAAAGCAACAAATCAGAAAGTTGCAGCGGACCTGGCTCAAAACAAACAACAGTCAAGACAAACTGCAGCTACACAAACTTAACAGGATATACAAATCATCAATCAAAAAAGCTAAAAAAAGATACTACTCAGACAGAATTCTAAATGCTCAATCTACAACCAAGGAATTTTATAAAATTCTCAATGAATTTCGAAAACCTACATGCATGGAAGGAAGTCATCCCACCACTCAAGATTTCACAAACAAATTGGCAACTCACTACACAACCAAGGCAGACACATTGGACTCCTATTTAAAACAGAAGAAAACCATCAGCACCAACCCCTTTACTAAAATCCCCTTTAAGAATAAACCATCCCAACCTCTACAGTCCTTCAAACAAATATCCCAGGATGAATTTATGGATTTGGTCAAAGCAAGCAGACCTTCTGGTTGCCCTTCTGACCCTTGCCCACCACAAATCTTGAAGAACATCCTGCTATCTACTTCTGCTGCCACACCTGTAAGAAGAATCATCAACAACTCTTTAACTTCAGGAACTTTTCCTGCAGACCTGAAAAAGGCATACATACGACCATTATTAAAGAAAACAAACCTAGTCCCGCAAGACCCCAACAACTACAGACCTATCACAAATGGACCTTTCCTGGGCAAATTGATAGAAAGAGCAGCATTCGCCCAGATGTCACAATTCATTGAAGACAATTCTATACTTTCAGACTTCCAAACTGGATTCCGCCCAGGAAGAAGCACTGAATCAGCACTCATGGCAATCTGGGACGATCTTAAAAACACAGTCCACCGAAATGGAGTTGCTGCACTACTTCTCTTGGACCTCTCAGCTGCCTTTGATATTGACCATGACACCCTAACTCAAAGACTCCACGAAGCCGGCATACAAGGGATTGCTCTCAACTGGATTACTTCCTATCTCCAAAAAAGAGCGAATATCATCCACTCGCCCCCCCTTCTCGTCTGAACCCTAACTCACAAAAGCAGGGGTCCCCCAAGGGTCAATCCTCTCACCTTTGCTTTTCATCATCTACATGATATCTTTACCAGAACTGATCAATGATTTCCATCTCACATGCTACAACTATGCAGATGACACACAAATACTACTTAAATTAGAAGACCCCAAAAACATTGAAAACTCAGAAATCTTCAGTTGCCTCAGAGCCGTTGATCAGTGGATGACCTGGAGCCATCTCAAACTAAATACCTCCAAAACAGAAATACTCATATGTGGTGACTGGAAAAATGATGACCCTATGTGCGTCTGGCCTGACGATCTCGGACCACCTCCTCAATTATCCAAGCAAGTTAAAAACCTAGGAATCACCATGGATTCCAAGCTAACTATGAATGCCCAAGTAGGCAAATTAGCACGCACAAGCTTCATCACCTTAAAGACTTTACGACGCATCTTCCCCCACCTCGGATTTCCACACAAGGTGCAAGCTACTATCTCACTTGTACTATCCAAACTGGATTATGCCAATAGCCTCTACCATGGATCATCTCTATCTGTTATGAAAAAACTACAACGTATCCAGAATTCCGCAGCCAGGCTACTACTACATATAAAGCCGCAAGCCCACATCTCCCCTGCCTTGAGAGCACTACACTGGTTACCCGTTGCCAGAAGATGCACTTTCAAGCTGCTTTGTATCACCCACAAAGCTATACATGGAACAGGACCGCTTTTTATCAGAAAGAAAATTACCAAATACATCCAACAAAGAACCCTCCGCTCAAGACTGGCACCCCGCCTTAGAACACCACCATACAAGAAAAAGACTGTAGGTGGTACATCCTTCTCCGTCCAAGCAGCCAATGGAATTCATTACCCCCAACTATAAGAGCCACAGATAACTTTCTTGTCTTCAGAAAACTACTCAAGAGTTGGCTCTTTCCTTCATAACCACCTTTTTCAAACAACTATGAACTGCATATGCCTATGTGGATAAATATTTTTTTCAGATTATATGTATATTTCTATTTATTTATAGTTTCTTTGGAAAATATGTATTGCTACTGTCATAACAATAAAATACACACACACTCTTTAAACCTGTCTGACTAAGTATTTTTTTTACCCATGATTCTAATTATGTATTGTATGTGCATATGTGTGTGTATTCATGTGTGTGTGTGTGTGTGTGTATATATATATATATATGTATATATATATATATATATATATGTTGTTTCTGTGCTTGGCATGTTCGTGGATCATTGCATGGCTTCTGGTTTTGGGCTGTTATACTAGATATCTATGAATTCCTGCTCTCATCTTATCACACTTATCTACTCATCACTCTTATGTCATGTCTCTATCAAACTATCCTCCATTCTCACTCTGACTCATCCCAAATCCCTTCTACCACTTTCATCTCCTAAATATCCTGCCTAAGCTCTTCCCTCCACCTCCACATCTAACTCACCAAACCTCACTCTACCTCTGTGACCTCCCACACAACCCTACTAAATTCTCCTGCATTCATCTCACCCTGCTACTATGTTCTCCCTAACCCTTCCACATACTCTTCCCCCTCCGCCCCCCTTTATTCATCCCAAGCCTTTGGGTTGAGTAAATGAAGGATATACTCCCAATTAACACTTCTGGATTTCTTTCCTCCTCCACCCCTCCATTACTCCAGTCAATCTAACTAACAAACTCTCATATCCGTGGCTCAAATTAACTCATAATAATACTAAAACTGTACTCATTATTAAACAATACTAATCCATCACTAATTCTTGTTGGGTTCCGGAGTAGCGTGCTACTCATCGAAAAGCGCTTCGACGCCTCGTCAGGGGTAGTAAGCGCTATATAAATACGATTACAATACAATACAATACATGATCCATTGTAAGGTCATTTCATCATACTGATCAACAACTGCACTGTGTGATTTTTGTACTCTCTCTCTCTTTTTCTTTCTCTAGTGTCTGCAGTAAAGCCAGTACACATTACTCTGTAGGCTAGGTACTGACAAACATGACGCAGTGCAGTGGCTGTTGTATGACCTTAGTGGTGTTGGCAGCGCTGCGCTGTGTTACTTCTGAAATACGGGTATGCGCCATATTTACACAAATATGATGCACCCTTGTGTTTCCCATAGCACTGGTGCTGCAGAATGCAGCGCACATAGAAGTAGTAAATAGAAATTATTGAATGATTGTTTATGTTTAGGAAGGAACACCTTCCTGCACATAAACATTCATGGTGTGTTGCTCTTTCTATGGGTGCTGCAGAAATCAGCACACATTGAAGAAGCAAGAATGAGTAGAAATGAGAGTATTTCTCCTCATTTTGCCATGCTAACGCCACCCCTAGGGTGGCATTAGTTTTTGGCACTGCCACAGATTTACAAATGCTTGTAAATCTGAGGCAGCGTGAAAAGCAATTGGTGTTGCAGTGGAATGCCCACAGCAACTCATTGCACAACCCTCTGCCGTAGAAAAACTGCATTGGAGGGGCCAATATTTACAAGGCGGCGCTAAGCCAAAAGTGGGTAAGCGCAGGCTTGTAAATATGGCACAATGCACAGTGCTGCAGGAGCGTCACAAAAAGTGATGCTCTGGTGGCATTGGGGGCATGTAAATATGCCTCTTAGTACTCTTGTACACAGCACAAGCCAATGTCTCCTCCAAAGCGTTGGTTTAACCTTTAGTTAGTGGTTCTAAAAACGTAGCTGGAAAAGACCGTGGCAGATGATAGATGGATAAACTCACACAACTGTTTAGAGGTTCTACCTTTTCCCTCTTAGGCATTGACAGGCATTTCCAAAAGGTTGTCAAAGCCTTGAAGACATTCAACCCACTCAAACTATGGTGTTGAACACTTTCAGAGGAGTCGTTGGACAATCCTGTGCTACCTTACACACTGATTAATTTCCAGTGTTTTTAGGTGTGTTATTCCAATCACTAGAAAATATCTGGGGCCTGATTTATGAAAAGTTAGCACCTCCTTTATGTCATTTTTTGACGTAAAAGTGGCACAAACTTACAAAATATAATTATATTTTTTAAGTTTGTGACATTTTACGTCAAAAAATGACATAAAGGCAGCGCTAACTTTTCATAAATCAGGCTCTGGTTTCTTGTTGTGTTGTATTGGCTGGTCAAGTCACTGACTTAACAATTCAGCCTGGCCCACCAACAGTCCTAGAACCTGATGTGCCAATGGTCGGACTAAACAACAGTTACTAGGCAAAAAGCTTTGTGATCCAGTCTCGTCTGTCCTATTGGCAATGAGTCAGAACTTGCACATTGTGATTCAGAATATATCCAACTTGCGTTATGCCTTTGGTACTTTGCGACTTGTGGTTTTACTGTTACAAAACCTGTGATCATGCAGATCGCGGGCTTTACAACAACAAAATCATTTGATCCATTAGCCTTCTAGTTTCCAATTTGCTTGGGCCCAGTATAGCCTGAATCCAGCGTCCTTTACCGAAGTTGGCTAGAGAGCTTCCCATTTTAATGAAAATCCGTTCTGCCATCCCTGTCACTCTAATACCGCTGGACGTTTACTGCAAAATGTGTAAGAAAGACTATAAGATGGAGTAGAAGGAAATAGGTGGAAAACTAAGGGCCGCATTTACAAGTCCTTTGTTCCACTGCTGCATCATTTTTTGATGCAGCAGTGGCACTAGCAATGCACTACTCTGTTCCATATTTACAAACTGACGCACTGGGCCCAACGCGTCAGTTTGTGAAGCCCTGCTTCACATTTTTCTTGGCATTCCATTGGAAAAAGCCACATAGAACTGAGCAGTGAAATTTACGACTTTTCACTGCCTCATTCTACGACTTCACTGCATCAAACTTTTACAGTCTGCACAGACCAAGCACAAAATTGACGCAGGGTTTTTTCCTATGGGACTCTCCTCGCATTGCTGGGGTTGCATCAGTTTAACAACGCAACTTCAGCAATGCGTCAGTTTAGCACCACCGATGCATTAGGAATTCTGATGCATCTGTGAAAACGTGCTCCATGGACCTCTGTATTGTGTAATGTATCCATGGCATTGTTAGGGGATGGGCGGCATGTGCAAGAAATCTGACGCATCAATAATAATGCGTAAAATTCTTGTAAATGAGGCCCAGAGTATATTGTGAGCCATTTTAGGCCTGACTACTAGCTCTACTCCCAAACGTGTGCTATATGTAAGCTATGTTTATATGTATAGCCATCTTGGAGGTCATATGATGTAATACATTTATTACACAGTGGTCCTTCTCCTAGTTGAATTATGCGCTACAGTTATCACATGGTGGTCTGTCTTTTTACTATGATCTTATGTCCCAACTCAGCTTTCAGATTGTAAACGTTTTTTGGACAATAAGGTTCAAACAAAAATGCTACGTACTACATTTTATCTCAAAAAGTCTCTCATTGACATCTTTAATTCTGAAGATTTTGCAGATGAAGATTCACCGTCTTGAGCATCTAGTGCAGCTGAAGGATTTGAGAATTGAGGATTTAACACGACATTTAAACAATCCCAGGATACGGAATCCAGACAAGTGAAATCAGAAGACAGAAGCACACACCATCTGCACTGCCGGAACATCAAGAATGGGTAGTGGGCTATTTCTCATCCAGTGCTCACTTCTGCCTTCTTTAAATATCATGTGATTTATTTGGGGTTGATTTGTAAGAAGGGCAGTATTGACAGCATCCGTACGTGTGTGCACTGCACAGACAGTGGCAACACAGGAGGCAGCCCCTGCCATACTTGAGTGCACACAGCACTTTCAGCCGAACTAGTGAATGACTACACCCTTTCCCCCAATGTGCCCAACTCATGCATTACTAATGGACACTGATAATCCTTCACACAACTCTCACTCCCAGCTCCCCACCACCTCTGTGCATACCGTGCAGGCAGCATCACCCACTACCCACTGTGTGCATAGCCCAGGTGGCATGCTGGGGCTCTTACCAGTGTGCCCGATAAGGCGTGTAGTTTTCACTAGTGCATCAGATGCAGGGGTACTTGGGCTTACAGGTGTGAGTGGCCTTCTGCACCTCAATTATGGCATCCTTTTACTACCCAATCAGGGGCAGGGGCACATTTCCTCTGCATGAATTATGGGCCACGGATTTCTTGCTATGCCACTGTGCCCAAGAGCCACCTCCATTGAGTCATGCCTCATTGACTCTTCTGATGAGACTGCCAACCAGCTAGGGTGCCACTTGTGCATGAATTTTAGTGAAGTGGTCTGTCAATTCCAGTGGTTATGCCTCCTGGTTTTTAACAAGTTTGGGAGCATATAGAAACAGTCTTTCTTGTAGATGATTTTATTGTATAACGAATGTGATAACGTAGAGCTTCTTTAATTACAAATTAATTATCTTTACACATCTAAAGTAAGATTTTCAGATTCAATTGATAATGGACTGCTAGGATGGACCCATTCGCGAGTGGAGCAATGGTTTTATATCAAACCGAAAACTCCTGGTTTTAGATGAAATGGAACCACAAGTGGGCTGGTAAATCCGAGAACATACCCACCTGCGAAAAGTAGGTGGAACTATGCTGGGAAAAGTAGTTGGAATAAGGAAAAACATGCAGACAGCTGTGTTTTAACAATGCTGTGCCTATATTTTTCGCCATTACTGATGTTACACTTTGTAATGACTAAGTAAAGGCATGGTAGTACCACCCAGAATCGGTAATACTGCGTGCAATATTATAGTGCCTTATTACCAGCCCACTTGTGCTCTAACCCTGTGTGTGGGAGAATAGCGCATACCTGTGTAATTTCAGGATTGTGTTCCACTTTTGGTGGGAGAATGCCAGCAAAACACCTTAGTGACAGAGTTCTTCCTTCTAACGTTTCCTTCAAACAAGTCATAAAGAGAGTTACAAGCAAACGTGTAGCCTGTAGTATTTTAAACCATGTTCACAACTACATGAAGGGACTTTCAGAACACAATAAGCCTGACATTCGCCTCAAAACTACCCAACCACCATCTTATAAACAGTGAAAGTTTGTTCTCCGCACACAGTATCAAAACTACTTTGGAAATATCACAGAATGTCTGCATTGCTGGCCTTTAATTATTTTGTCACAGTTGGTGAGAACCTCCTTGTTTGGGATGTATATATTGTTTCTATGAAGCATTTTTGTTCGTTTCGTTTTCATCACAAGTTATGTGTGGTGTCCCATTGGCAAAATAAAGATAATTTGTAATGTGTGAAAACATGATTTTGTGGTTTCTGATCTCTGGAAATTGAAACATATTGAATCTTGTGCAGTGAATGCAGAGACTGTGTGCCAGTGAAAGCTGTTTCTCCTCATTGTAGGATAATCGCAAATCTAGTTTCATTCACATGACTCTTAAGGTTTCCTGGACAAAGATGACTGCCAGTCTATCTGGCCTATTAATGACTTCATATCCTTTCATTATTCAGTATTGTGTCTTTTTAACCACACTAGGAATGATCATGCTGAAAAGGGTTTATTGTTTCTCCATAATCATGCTCACACTGCTTTTGGAATCCCACCTTACTTACGTACCGTGAAGGGACCTGCCTTCAGCCCATGATGTATTGTCATATTTTAGGTAGAGAAATGTGTCCACCCTCTTCAACAGAATCACAGTTATCAATTGCACCATTGCTGGTGTGTTCCAGTTTTAAGATCTCCCTCGTGTATTTCTCTGTCAATGGAATGATCTGCTGATTTATGAAGGGCTTTGAATGCAAATTCTGGATTCCAGCCATTAACACCAACCAAATATCAGCACATAGGATACAAAGTCGTACAACAAAGACCAATCTGTTTATTGTTGTAATAATTCCCAAACATACATTTTTCTAGTAATTTTCTTGCAGAATAGCATCATCATCAGAACTTCAAGTCCAGAAGTTGGCAGTGTCTGGGACATTAGGGCCCAGATTTATACTTTTTGATGCAAAACTGCGTTAAAAAGTATAGCGCCGGCTTGCGCCATTCCAGGATGCCAGCCGGGTGCCATATTAACGGAATGGGGCAATCCGGCGCAAAGGGTGCGCTAGCTTCATAAAAATTGACGTTAGCCGGGTGGGGTGGCGGTATGGGAGAAGGGGGTTTTGTACCAAAAAATGACATTAGGCTGGTTAGAGTCAATAAAAATGACTCTAACGTGCCTAGCATAATTTTTTGATGCAAAACCTACCATACCACATGACTCCTATATTATAAAAGACAGGAGTCATGCCCACCACCTCAATGGCCAGCACAGGGGACAAGGGTCCACTGGGCTTGGCCACTGCACCCAGTGCCATGTAGATGGGGGGGGGGGCATTTCAGGGCCCCCAGTGGCACTTAAATAAATAAAACAAAATAATTACCTTTACTTACCTATACTCACCTGGGATAGGGTCCCCTATCCTCATGTATGCCACAATGTAGTCTCTTACATTTTATGTTTAGCTGTTCTAACTTTGGATGGAACCAGGTACACCTCAGATTGTGTACCATCACCAGACTTTGTTGATTTAAGTTATGGTCTTCAATTTTATATATAATTTTTCTTTTTAAAAAAACTTCCATTGTCTTTCTTTGTTTCCATTGATCTGTCACATAATTTTCTCTTTTAGAGGGGAGTAGTGGGAGATGGTAGTAGAGATGGTAGTGGTTAGCCATAAACGTCAAGTGTGCCCTCAACAGCACAGGTGTGCCAACCCACCAAATATGTGTACTCACCTCTGGCTGACACTTACAGCGGTGGTTGCTCTATAAGAGCTAAGGAGTGTCACCCCCTGCTGCTATAACAACAAAAGAGAAAAATAAAATGGTAATAAATTGAATTTAATATCATTTTATTTTTCCCATTCAATAGCCGAGCCGTGTTTAGGGGCGGGGCCACTGCTGCTGGCTGCCAGCAGGGGAGTGGTGCTCACTCCACTAGTTTAGAGTGTGCATGTCACTGTGGCTGGCCGTCTTGCAATAGCCAGCCTGGCAAGCGTACTTTAAACTTCTCCCTCCAGCTGATTCCAGGCAATCCTGGTGCTTCTGTCATGCTGCCTGTGCAACATGCGAGCAGCGTCTTGATTGGAAGAGGGGAGTTGGCTGAAGCTCTGGGAGTCTGTGCTGGTGGAGCCACTAATGATGAGACAGAGAGGAGCACCGAGAGCAGAAGCAGAAGGTACCTGAATCTTTTTTGCTATTTTTTTAAAATGTATTTGAACTTACTGCCAGGCACAGTGGAAAATTTGGAGTGACTTCACCCTCAACTCCAGAGCTCTCAATCGCGGCCTGTTATAAACATTGTTTCAAACAGATCATAATTGAGAACTTTGGCTTTAAGCCTAAGGGCACTGCTGTTTTCTTTTCAGTGTGCCTGGCAGTGCCTTAAATGGTCTCCTCACCAGTTGTATTGGTCAGGAGCCCCCACTCGCCATTTAAAGCTTCAAGATTTCCTCGCCAGTCAATGTGCCTTCATCCTCTAATCCAATTAGTGGCACAATTTACGCTATCTCATGCACCATGTGCCCTACTTAGTGTAACCCCAGTGCTATAAATGGGTAGGTACTGTCTGGTACTGAGTTCCTGCAGTTCTTTCATTTTAAAGAAGGGAGAGTACCTGCACTTCTAATCACTGTTCCAATAAATATAGGGGCAGATATACTAGCATTTTGCATTGTGAATGCACCACTTTTTTGATGCAACCACGACACAAAATGTTATTTATGATAAGGGCTCACAGTTTTCTGTTTTTACTGATTTTTACAGACAAATACAGACAGAAAACGATTTATTTTCCTGTCTATATTTATTGTTAAACACAGAAAAATAAGGAAAATAGGCTTTCTTTGGATGATTTTCTCTACTGTCAATCATGAATGCCAGGTACAAATTGAGCGATGGGGAGATAAAAAAAAGACAATAGATTTCCTAATTAAGCTTAACTAACTTCAGACCTATAGATATTTGTGCTATTCTACAATGCAAGTGTTTTCAGATAACACTATTACACTGTATACTACTGAAACCTTTTAGACATTCAAGAGCAAGTACACATTTATCAGTTAAATAAATGTGGAAAAATACCTATTGCAGATTCATTTATACATTAAACACAAAATAAAAATGGATAAATATAGAAAAAATGAGCAAAAAATAAAAATGGATAAATACAGCCTAAAATGTCGAAACAATAATTACCATAAAACCAGGACAACTATTTATGATTTACAAAGCTGCGCAAATCAGATTTACGTGGCTTTGTGTGGGATTTTTTCCAAAAAAAGCATATAAAGCTATCTTAAATTGCTTAGTGTTAGGGAGGCATTGCATGGATGGAGCATGGCTATTCCTATGCATCCAACCATGAATTTTGGTGCATTCCCAGATTTACTAAAGCAAGTACACCTGCAAATGTTTGCAGAATGCTACGCCTCCCTGAACCCGGGAACCAGAAGAAATATTTGTATTTCTTCTTATTACTTTCTCTTTCTATGCGTACTGTATTTTGCAGCAGACACAGAAAAAAGAAAATGCTTTTAAGGATTATCTTTGTGCAGGAAGGTAGGCCTTCCTGCACAACACAATCCTGCCTGTAATGCAGACAACCTTGCCACCATGTTGACTCCGTGACCAGTAGATATGGCGTATTTCTGCTGTCTCCCTTTCCCGCAAAGCAACAACTTTGCTTGCTGCCCTGTCTTGTGTAACATGTAAGTAACTCTGCCCCTTAATGGGAAAGTGACATTTCTAACCAGCAAACAGATACTCCACAGAGTAAGTATCAGTGGCGGCCAGCAGCTTTAGGAGGGAGGGGGGCGGGCGGGAAGCACACACACATTCATTCTTTCACACACACATGCAGGCATGCACATCCATTAACAACAATCATAACATTCAAACATGCACGCACGCACCAAACATTAATTTTAAAAGATCACACACACACACATTCTTTCACACACACACACGCACATCCATTAACAACACTCATAACATTCAAACATGCACGCACTCACCAAACATTCATTTTAAAAGATCACACACACGCACTTACCTTCAGCCTCGGAGGTCCCAGGAGGGTTGGAACTGCTGCCTTCCCTCATTGGCTGACCTTAGGTCAGCCAATGAGGGAAGGCAGCAATCCCAGCCTCATCACAGAGTGGGAAGGGGTCAGTGAGACTGCTGACCCCACCCCACTCTGTGACGAAGTGTCACTGATTGACACTCGCCCTGAGCGCTTCAGGGCTTAAACCTAAAGTGCCCAGGTCGAAGTCAATGGGTGACGCTTTCCTCGTCATCCGGTGGAGGGCCTCGAGGCACCTTTGCTGAGCAGAGGAGGTTACGCCCATAGGAGGTGTGACCTCCTCAGCCCAGCAAAGTTCAACTCAGGCAGCCAGGAGTCTGCGCGCATGTCTGCCCCTGGCTGCCTGACCTGAACATGAAGAGTGTCTGTCAGGCTGACCTTTGTTCAGCCTGACAGACACTCTTCATGAGGGGCAAAAGGTGGGGGGGCGTGGCCACTCTGCCCTAAAGTACCGGTCGTGCCTGATAAGTATCAGTTCTTCTATATTTCCATTTAAAGCATTATGTAACCCCATTCCTCCAACGTGCCCTCACCACCTCAGTGCACCTTCCCTCCCTGTGTGCTCGCTTCAGACGCTTCCCTGCATGTCTCTCGTGTCTTGGGTCCCATGGTTTCTTTGACACGCTGAAGCGCCCCACCTCTAGTCAGGGGAAATAAACACAAGGACTCAGGTTGTCTCTGTTATTTAGCCACGCCTCCGCGCAGCAGTGACCCTTTTATTAAGTGTCTGGCATCATTAGGAGCACACCACAACTCGTTAGGAATAGGGTAACAGAGTGTTAAGCAGGCAGAGTGGAATACACACAGTGTGTCGTGGGGCCACCTGGCTGCTGTTCTAATTATAAAATATACCAACAATCAGGTTTCAGTGGGCCTCTGTGCGACTGCACCTGCGGCACTAACGGAAGCCACGCCCCCGCGTCGTGGTAGAGCACACGCTGCTTGTCTGACTCCTTTATTCTGAGGCCGCAAGTGGGCTTTACCTGTCCCCGTGCCGTGGATCGGGATGATTCTGGGTAAGTTTTCTGTGTCCCAACCAGTCTCAGTATCTGCGAGGCAGTCTGGGACGGTGGCAACTGAGCACCCCCCTCCCCCACACACACACACAAACACACCTTCTCGAACGGTTCTGAGTGTATTTTTTTCTTTCCCCTTTTAGAGCAGCTTCGGCGTCCTGCGCAGTTTCGGTGAGGGCCGAGGTGGCATAACCATTGGGCACCATGGCCACCGGGGCTGCTAAACTTTCAAAACGGGGTTGATAAAACGGCAGACGGGAACGGCAGTGGTAAAATCTGAGTGAGGTGTAAATTAAAGCACAGAAATTCCTCACCGAAGTCGCAGGATTGAAATGCAGTGGTGCTTCACAAGATAAATACATTCAGTGTAATTTGAATGAAGTTTGATACAAACACCTGTCACTAACACCTAAAGCAAATGTGTATTTTGGGTGCACCATATGACAAGAAAAAAACACACCTACGTGAAGTTAAAAATACAGGTTTTTCATGCATTGCCATTACTTTGAGCTTTAATGAGGAGTTAAAAAGCCAATTCTCAGAAAGAAACCGAGGTGGGAATCCTAACTTGGCTTCAAAATAAATGAATGGAGTAAGTATGCTGAGAAGAGCCCAGAGGTCAATACACCCTCTCGCTGCCCTCTCTTTCACACCCACCACACCCAGAGTCACTGCCACAACCAAGGCAGGTGTGTCCTTAGGCCAGGAGGTTGAGGTAGAAGTCACATCAGACCTGGAAGTTAAACCATTTTATGTAAAGGATTCCACTGACAGATATGTGCAACTATTCCCTGTGTCTGTACAAAAGAAGTGTTCATAGAGCTCTTGCATATGTGACTAGGTCATTCAGTTCAGTTTTTTTTGGTACAGGGCATCTACTCTGGGGCAGATTTACTAACTTTTGCGCTAGGTTTGTATCACAAAAGTGGCGCAAACAAGCGCAAAATGTTTGTTTTGAATTTACTTTTTAACGCAAAACCTGTTTTTGTGCTAGAAAGTTGTATGTGGGTACAGCAAAGCTGCTGCTGTGCTTCTGTTCTGCTGTGCCTTACTTTGCCTCAAGGGGGCATTCCATGGATGGCACATGGTCGTTCACACAGTGCCTTAACAAAACTTGAGGCCCCCCCTGCACTGTGCATGGAGGGGCCCCCTCTCTGACCTCACTCAGGAGCTCTCAGGCCAGAGTACTGTGCTGAGAGGGCCCCCTAGAGCTCAGGCCCCCCAGCTCCACAGAGCTGTGGGGGCCTGTGTTACGCCACTGCGTTTACATGCAACCAACCATAGTTTTTTAACAAAAACCCCTATTTACTAACAATGGTAGTGTTTTGCACCAAAAAATAAGTCCTCTTTGAGGCAGACATAAAAAGGATACATATATTTATTACTCCAAACTTTCCTGACTTTGCATGTGTGCTGCACTGTACAGCACACATCCAAAGTGGGAAACGTTTAAAGTTTGTCATGGCATAGGATTTTGTACTAGAAGGATACCCATCCAGTACAAAACCTAGACACCTTTGCAGTATGGTGCAAAGGTATGTGCATGGCGCTAGGTGGCCTGTTTGTGTGCCAGCGCTATGGAGGGAGCAGGAGAAGCCTATATCTTAGTGGGCATAGTGCTGCCATGCCCTCTCACACAATGCGGTGCAACAACTTTGGATGCTGCACTGCATTGGGTGACAACTTTGTAAATCTAGGCCTGTGTCGAATTGTCTTGATTATTTTTTATCTCATTTTTTAGCACAAAAATAGAAGGGCAAGTTTGCACCGAGGAAGGAGTGGAAACTTAGCACACATCGTCTGCGCTGTGGCTAGGCACCGCCCACCCAGAAACAAAGGATATGAAAGGGCACCAAGGAGGAAGAGGGAGTGAATATCATCACACAAACCCCTGGCACTGCCAATGTTGACTGTGTGTGAGGGTTGCTTGCATTGCAGATGCCTGTACTTTACCTGCTCTGTGTGTGAGGGAAGGTTTTACAAGTGCCTGTAACGTTTCTCTGTGTTTAAGGGAGATTTGCACTGTTTATGCCTGTACTGTACCTTTTCTGTGTGAACCAAGTGAGCTTGCCCTGAGGAACCTTGTAACGTACTGGCTCTGTGTGACAGAAGCTTGCACTGTTGATGCCTGTTCTAGCAGTGAAGGAAGTTTCTATTGCAGGTGCATCTATTTTACTTGTTCTTTGTGTGTTGGAAGCTTTCACCTGGGTGTCTGTTCTATCCGATGTAAGCTTTCAGTAAGGATGTTCTACATGTGATGAAAGCATCCACGGAGGGCGCTTGTAACTTACTTGCTTTATGTGTGAGCGACGCTTGCAGTTCAGGTTTTTATACTTAGTTGATGTGTTGTGGGGAGGTTGCAGTGCAGCTGCCTGAACTGACCTTCTCTGTCTGTGTGAGGGAACCTTATGCTGCATACGTCAGCAAGATGGCTGTGTGACTGAATGTCATGTACAGTGATCCACAGTGCTTTAAATGGGCCGGTACTCGCCGGTACTCACCGGTACGGAGTACCGGCACTTTTTTATTTTCTCCCCTTGAGTACCGGAACTTTTCCTCTGAGAAGGAGAGTACCGGTACTCACAGGGGTCCTGGAATTGACGCAAGTGGTGCTGCTCATGAATTCCTGCCTCGGCAGCAGTTTCAGTTTCAAAGGCCACTCAAAGCGTGGAAGCCGGGGCTGAGCTACTGTAAGAGCGCCGGAGCAGCGGCTCTTGTTTGTAGGGCTCGGTGAGCTACCTGAGCTGCTGTGGACGTTACCAGGGGAGGGGAGGGGTGTGGCTGCAGGGCGCTATCTTCAGCTTAAAAGGTGATTGTGAAACCTAATGGGCCGGGGTGTGGGAAGCATTGTTCAGAGCAGTGCAGCTTGTTTAGTAAGCCTGTTGTTTAAAATGGCCGCACATTTTCACCCATCAGCATTTTAAGGTGAAGGCGTTTGCATGAAAGAAAATCCCTGCCCTCTCCTCCATCTTTCCCGATTAACCTCAAAGAAAAACTACACTAGAGGCAAAATAAATGATTTTTTTAGCTTCTACAAGTGGCAACCTCTTGCTTTAGATGGAAAACCAGATCCAAACCAATTGTTACATGGAAGATGTTCCATGGAAGATGTGACATTTTCATACATTTTTGAATTTTAGAGGCCAAACCTGTGCATTCTGGGATTTGTAGTTCTTTTTTCATTCTACAAAAGAGATTAAAAAAATCTCAACAATAAAGCATGTATTGTAAAAATCCGGGATGGATTTAAAATGTTACATAGGAGGCCACTTGCGACTACCAGCTCCTGCTCACATATTTTATGAGAGTCCACACACAATATGCATATAACAAAGATCAACAATGACCATTTTTTGGTATTTTTTAATGGTGAATACTGAATCCTTCAGGGCACTCCTTCTGGTGCAGAATCTACAACATTTTTGAGAGCTGCCACTGTCCGGCAGTATATGCGTAAAAAGACAACATGTGAGCAGTGCTTAATTTGAGCCGGTGGTTTCTTCTCCAGTATGGGGCACCTGCACTTATTTTTGAGGGCCGCCACTTATTTTTCTGCCTCAAGAACATACTGCAAGCGAAAGACAGAGGAAGAGAAAAACGAAAATGCTTCACAATGTGAGAAACCAGAAACCATGTGTAAGATGGAAATTAAAAGCCAAAAGTGTGCGAGTTTGCAAGCACAGTTATGCCTGTGAGAATGAAATGTGGAACTTGTGTTTGTGTGAAGCTGAAGGTGATTCAGAGTATGAAATGGATGTTTAAGTCAGGGACATCTTAAGGTTTTAGTGGCCCTTGGCCAAACGTATTTAGGGTGCCCCTGTTTGGAACAGCTTTGAATTTATGATCCAGTTTCAACTCTTTTGTGCCCTCTTTGGCCAGGACACTGTCAGTGCACAGACACACTCGGCAAAATTCTAAATGTGTTTACATCTAGTATTCTGGGACAGTGACGTGATTTTAAGTTTGTAACACAGCATCAGCTCACTATTACTATAAATAATCTCTATGACACCCTCCCTTTTCTCATGTGTGAGGTACTGTTTTGAGATACAATAAACTTTTTTATGGAGGTTGCATTAAACATAAACACAACATTTGCCTGTAAAATGCAATCATCACCTACATTAAAAATATATTAAAGGAAAACACCATTTAAAACAATCTGTTTAAGAATTAGTCAAGGTCATCAGGGCGAGACTCTCTCCAGAACAGAGCTGGCTCTATCAGAGGAACCCCCTGGAAGGCTGGATCAACGTGCCTGCCATAATGCTGTCTGCCATAATGCGCAGAATGAAACATGCAGATCACAGATTTGTTTATGTAGGTAGCTCAGTTGGTTATTGTTTTTGCTGCAGAGATCCTTGTGTTACCTGTGGTTAAATTCCTTGGGATATAGCTTAATGATTCATGAACCTGCATCAAGGAAATACATGAAAACAGCAAGGCATACATAGGGACTGTTGCTGTTTTTTCCTCAATACATTGTTATTCTAAGATTGCTAAAGACGGATTACTTTGGTTTATAATCACCATTTCTTATATAAGTACTATATAAAGGGCCATTGGTGTAATAACTCATGGACAGATACATCGTTCATTCTTACAGTGCATGCAGATTTCTGGCATACAAAGCTTAGAATGTCCAAAAACCTAGCCCCGCCCTTAGCACCACCCTTATGCCCACCCCAAACTCCACCCCAGTCCACCACTCTTTTTGGTGAGTACCAGCACTTATTTTTTCCATTTAAAGCACTGGTGATCCAGACCTGCAAACACACATGGTGCCACAGTGTGACACACAATATCAACTTCCATCACACTGCCACGCGGTGAGGAGCTGATATCACACGGTGGCGGGGATAAGAGCTGAAAAACACTGTAAACAGTGGTTTCCAGCTCCTTTTTGGAGGCTTTGAAATGCCGACGTCCATTAATGGGTGTGAAAACACCCTGGGACATCGGCAGCAGCCTCAGCAAGCCTTTTTTTTGGGGGGGGGAGGGCTTGGGGCAAAATGGAGGCAAACGTGCTGCTTAGGTACTTCTCTGCGCTAGGCCCGCCCCCTCCAAGTCCCCGTCTCTCCTCACACGTGAGATCTGTATTCAAGTTGACAGGACTGGTGATCTGACAGTCGCAAATCCGAATCCCAGCAAAAACATACTGAGCCTTCCATCTTCCCAACGTGAGTAAACTAAGTATCACAAAAATGGTAATAGAAGCATCTGTTGTTTGCCCAGCTTAGAGGCAGCATTTGTGGGTTATGACGCGCAGTATAAAAACACGTTTCTGTTACTGTATATGTTCATATGGGCACCGTATTTCTCTCCTGCTTGATGTGTCAATCATTTGGCAAATTGCGAGAGTGGCTTCTGGAGGTTTGAAGACGAGGAAGGATCTGCCCTTACAAAGGGGAGGAGCAGGGCTGGCTTTAGCACTGGTGGCGCCCAGTGCAACAATCTTTTTTGTACCCCCCATGACCACCTCCTCCATGAATTCCCTCACTACCACTCTGCAACAGCGCGCTTCACCTCTTCATAACCTCTCTCCAACATATAGTTCATTTTTTATAGCACTACTCATAGTTCACTCACACAGTTCTCTGATCTGCACTGTACACGTTCTTTGCAGGAGGCACAATAACCCTCTGCTCTACTTTATGAGGAATCAAAACTTCCACTAGACAAAATTTGTTCTCTCACCAGTAGGAACATTAATCACTAGAGTTATCTTGAGATTTTTATTGGTGCCTGAAAAATGCTGGTTGCACGAGGAAATTCAGGGGCAGATTTAAGAACATCCTTGCGCCCCTTAGCACCCCCTAGCACCACCAAATGTGCGCTGTCTAAAAAATACGGTGAACCATAGCACAGGGTAGGGGGCAATAGCATAATTATTTTTATGCTATTGATGTACTGTGCAATAGTAGCACTAAACGTGGTGCTACTCCTGCAGAGTACATATGGGCCCATTATAAATAGTGGAAGCCTCCTTTTAATGCCTGTTCTGAGCAGGCATTAAAAGTGCCGAGAAAATAGCGCAAGGAAAACTTTTTGATTTACTTGCGCCATGTTTTAGGCCCTCCTAATGGGGGAAGACCCTCCTTACATACATTATGCCTGGCGCAGGCATAATGTGGCCTAGGGTTTATAGAGTGGCACAATGCATGCATTGTGCCACTTTGTAAACATGGCACAGGGAAAATGCCACTTTAGCGCAACCTTAGCTTAAAAAAAATGATGCTATTGCAGCATCAAGGTGGCTCTAGGGGCTCTTAAATCTGGCCCTCAGTACCTTAAAGCCAGTAGTTATTTTTAAGCACAGCAGCCCCCCAAAGTCTGCGCCTGGTGCGGCTGCACAGGTCGCATTGCCCTAAAGCCTCCCCTGTGGAGGAGTAGCTATCCTCCCACACAAAACTCAAATGCCATAGACCACTGCAGTGATGAGCTGTCTTTGTATACGAGTCACTATCAAAGTCAGTGGATTCAAAGCACAGTAAGTAAAGTTTATCTCGGATCAGTGGTATTCATTCCACATGTCTAGGAATGATGAAATCTTTACCGGGGCATTGAATGTGAGACTTTTGGACACATAAATGTAAAGTGAGCATTCTTAGCCACTGATTTGTCTTTTCACTTGACCTAAAGGCTCCCGTTCAGAATGAAAGATACATATGCAGACCCGTGTCTAATAAGGGGTGACATATATCTGCTTGAAATAATGTAAGCCTCTGTAACTGCTGCCCCAGTGGAGGATCCTCTGTTTTAGGGTCAACACCTGCCACACATTCTGGGCAGGAATTCTAAAAATTCAGGACAAAGGGTGAAAATTAATTAAAAAAATTCATGACAAAAGATGCTCCATCCACATCCTCCTCTACAGCCCTCCCTCCCATCCTTCATGTAGCCTTGTCCCCAAACAAAACCCCTTTTGCGCTGGCCACATCATAGCACCTTTTCTTTTTAATTAGTTTTAGCTATGCTGCACAGCAGTCGCGCTGCTGTACAGCATGGCTAGAAATCACTGTCAAAGCCAATAGCTCTCATAGGTCAGAACTACCGGCGTTGCAAATGCCTGTTTTCTGTAGGCAGCTAAGGATTGACGAGCTGGTGTGGGAGAGGGCAGAGATTCCTTTCAAATTCTAAATGCATCATCTCTCTGCTAACAGGCTAACATTAACACTCCTAAACACAAAGGGCACTCTTTACTAAAGCAAAGCAGTCAGCAACAAATGAAAAGAAAAACAATGTGCAGGCCCAACTCTTGAGAGCCCTTCCTGGTCAGGAGTTTAGTTTAAAATTACAGATAAAAGGCACCCGTAATGGACCACGCATGTCTTCAGAGACAACGCCTATAAATTCAGGACAGTCTGTGGAAAACACGGACAGGTCGTCATCCTATTCAGTTTCTGTGTGGAATCTGCTCACTCCCTTTCTTCATGCGGTGGTTGTGGGCAGAGCCAGAGAGAGACTCTCGGGGTTATATAAGATATGGTTACACTGTATTATATTAATACCTCTGCCAAGCTTGAATTTCAAAGCATTGATTAATTTTCTATAAATTGCTTAAGGACCTGAAAGGGCAGAAAATGTAGTAACAGGTCAAATCCCAACCCAATAACAACTATTGTCAAAGTCAAGAGGTCTCGCCTGTGAGAGCTACAGGCTCTGGCAATGATCTGTTGCCATGCTGTAAGGGGCATGATTGCTTTTGCAGAGTGGTAAAAATAATTTTAAAAAGTGCAATGAGCAGCCGGGCCAATGCACTTTTTAGCCTTAGCACTGGATGCATGACAGTCTTTTTTAGGTCAAGCGCGCAAGCACTCTGACGTGTTGTAATCTATCTGTGGGCTTTTAACCACTCCCACCAGAGGCCCATCACTATTACTCATTCCTGGGCTTGCCTTTCAAAAATCCTTTGTTATCATTGACAAATTCTCTATGTTTGTCCCTCCTTGGTGCAGTTTTGTTACCACCTTTACAATTGACCCTGTTACATGGATAATTGCACATTTTCCAATACGTCTGACTGTGAGTGAACTTCTTTTTCATTTTGTGTGTCTCCTTTGCACTCACGCTCATGGCGGCTGTGGCGCTTTGAATTGGCTTGCTTACATCAACTGTTTTACTTTTCATTTTCAATTTATGTGACAAAAAAAGTCCAGTTAGGAATTTACAACGCTAATAGCGCTAACTGGAGCAAATGCGAGAGCCATTGCATTGCAAATGCTTATTTCATTATCATTATTATTATTATTAGCCATTGCTACACAGAAGCCACAATAATTTACAGCATGGCTATAAATCATTACCAAAGTCAGAAATTCCCACGTTGTAAAACATGAATAGAAGGCAATGGCAAAGCCAAAAGTTTAAGATACAACCTATCGGGTTTGCCAGTGCTTATTAGATAGCGGCACAACACCTCTTTGATTCTGAGCAAATCAGTTCATCTCCCCACAGGTGAAAAAGAAAAACATATTCAATTTGACAAAAAATGTTAGCACATAAAGAAAGCAATTCTCAGTGAAAATACATTTGGAAGCAGAAAACATTTATAGTCACAATAAAAGCAGATAAAATCTGTTTTCACAAAAAGTATCCATTTCAAAAGAGAAAAGGACTTCTTTGAAGTGTGTGCGGTTTAATAAAACATAGTTACAAATAGCAAAAGGTTCAACAGGGGCAACATGAAAAAAAGACATAAGTAGTACCTCAATCATAGCTCGATCAGCGGAGGGACAGCAATCAAGCAAAAGCAATCAGTACTTGGGCCGTGCTGCAGCCGAAAGAAGAGGAAGTGAAGCCAGCACACTGGCAAATTAGAAGGCAGCACATATGAGTGGCAATGAAGCCCACAAATGTTAAGTAATGTGTGGGCTGCAAGCCCCTTGTTGTAGACAATAATTCTCGCAAGCGAGAGCACATGCAGTGCATGCACTGATGCAGGCGAGATCTAAAAAAGGAGAGTAACAGGGGCTACCATGAGTGCAGCAGGTGCAGTGGCATGGAAGCCAGAAGCCTTGATGGGTCAATTCAACCCTTATAATTGCTGTATTGCACTACACTTGCAGGAGTCAAAGGGGCCATGTTTTTTGCTTGCACTAGAACCCATGGCATCCTTGGCATGCTAATTGGCAGTTGCAGAGAAAGTCATGCCCCACTAGAGGGGGACATGTTTACAAGGAAACTCCCACCACTATTTCTATCACCTAATTCTAGGGGGCAACGTATTTGGCCAATGGAATCCAAAGAGACAGAAACAGCAGCAGTCAAGCCCTAGAAACACTGCGCATGCAACACATGCCATTCACGTCTGCCTGACAATGCCACCCGGGACTACTTAATCATGCTGCACTTCACGCAAACCTCTGCATCTCTGTCTAGGCTAGGCTCATATTTCCTCAAACACCCATGACAACCCACCACGGTGGCTGTGTATGAATTAAAATAATTGTATATGCAAACTACACCTGTAGTGGCATCAGATCACAAAGATGTCCTATAGCACAGGGGAGACCCTTGAGTCTTTAGGGACCTGGGATAATGAATGAATTCTCAAAAACAGTAGTCCCTCTGCTAACAGTAACGTTTACTATAATCCCAAAATATAAAAAGTGAAACAATGTTGTAATAGTAAAATATAAAGAACAGTTTAAATACATGAGTAACAGTGAGGTGAGGCAAGATGCTCAGTGCTCAGGCAATGGTGATACTTGTGTGCAGTGTGTGTATCACAATCTACAAAATATATATGCAGCCTGTGCCTTTCAAATTATCTTTCTCTATAGGTCTGTATAATTTGTCAAATAATGAGACCAGTTGAAAATGATCATCTATATTTTATGATGAAAGTAAACATTACTGCTACTATAGGGACCGCTGTTTTTTTAATAAATTAAAAGACGTAGAAGCCTGTTGGCAGCAGTCGAGGCTTGTGCCACAGAGACACTGTATTGTTCTGCACTCCTCTCTCACTGACTGTGCATCCTGATCCTGCTCAGGCCCTGCATGTCCCCGGCCTGCATCACTCCACAGGCAAAATATTAAAGTGCACTTTTATGCTGAGCACAGCACAGATAATTGGGATGAGTGCCTAATATATATTTTTTTTAAGTGCAGATGCACTTTTTATTAGGAGACCGCCACCCACTTCACCACTGGCATCTTTAGTGATGCTTTCAACTTGTGAGTCAGAAGTATCGAGCATATCCAGTGATACCAACGACTAACCTGTTCCTGCTACTGGCATTTCCATTTTAACAAACTCATATACTTTTTTAGAAAACCTCCAAAGATATTGCATTGGCAACAGACCACTTCGGCACAAAAAATCAAACACAAACCAATCGGGGAGGCAAGGCAAGATCTAAGGGAGAGCACAAAAAGGAGTGGTAACAAAGAGAGCAGGATCAAAAACCCAAATAAATTAATTTTAAACACCACCCCTGCTAATTATTTTTAACATTTTTAACAGGATACCAAATACTGAAGGAATAGGATTGACCAACATCCCCGATACACTTACTAATGACAATATGTTCATTGTCAGCTGTCTGATTACTCAAGCAAGCAAAAATACATATACTAATCAAAGGTCTGGGTTTCTGCCCTACACACTCTTGTGACTTTACACGAACACCTGGAGCTCTTTATAAGTTTGTATGCAAAGCAACGCTCTAGAAATTCTTTCAAGAAAAAGTTCCACACCAACTAATACATACACCTACTGGTGACCCATGTAACAAATCTATAAGACACATAGGCCCAGATTATGATGGTCTAGCACCATTCCAACGCCACATTAGCGTCATTTTTTTACGCTGCTGTGGCGTTGGTAGGGCAAAACACACTGTGCCATATTTAGAAAATGGCACAATGCAAGCAACTTTGTAACCTCTTGCGCCACATTATGCCTGCACCAGGCATAATGTATGGTCGTTCCGGCACTAGGGGGGCTGTAAAAATGGCACAAACTATGAGATTCCTTTGCGCCATTTTTATCTCATTTTTTAACATCTGCTATATATAGGTGTTAAAAAGAGGCTCACATTGTGCTCAATGGGCCTCTGGGTGCTTTGCAGGATTAGCGTCATAATTTTTGACGCTAGTCCTGCAAAGTGCCGGACTAGTGTGAAAAACTATGATGCTAGTCCACCTGACTACCACCATCGTGCACCGTATTTTAAATACGGCGCACACATGGTGGCATTAGGGGGCGCTAAGGGGCACAAGAAAAGTGGCGCTGCACTAGGTGCCCCGCAACTTTTCATAAATCTGGGCCATAGTTAATATACAAACTCTTCTTTCTGTTGAAGATCCCGAAACAGTTAAACTTTCAATTATGCAATTACTAACCAACTTGGAGATTCCCACCAATCTGAATCTTGACAGTTGCCTTAGACCAAAATCAAACCTTCAGTCCTCTTTTAACCAGTTCTATTATTGTCCTGATTTACAAGTTAATGACACAAGATGTATATACTCTGGAGGATTACCAACACAAACACCATATGGAGAGAACGTTACTACACAGGAAAGATAGGCCCTCCTATACCTTAGCAGAGATGAAAATATTGTTATAAAAAAAGAGGACAAAGGAGGTAACATAGTAATCATGAATGCTAACGACTACATTGGCGAAATGGACGGGGAGTTTTCTGGTACCAAGACCTACACCACCTTTGAGTTTAACCCTATTAAAGCCATAACAAAGCTAATTTATAGCAAACTCTGAAACTGGCATGAATGTGCTTGACCTCAGACTTAGAACTCAGATATCTCATAAAGCCTTTTCAGCTTGCCCAAAACACACAAACCAGGTAGCTTTCCACTTGGTAGACCGATAATCTAAGGTATGAATTCACCTACAGAACATTTCAGAATATAGTGATGTGTTCCTCTAAACACTGATACACAATTGACCATCATATATACAGGAAAAAACTATTTTGCTGAACAAATTTAGGGCCTAATTTATTAAAAGTTAGCACTGCCTTTGCGTCATTTTTTGATGCAAAAGCAGCACAAACGTACAAATTATAATTATATGTTGCAGGTTTGCGCCATTTTTCCATCAAAAAATGACGCAAAGGCGGCACTAACTTTTCATAAATCAGGCCCTTTGTAACGTACAATGGAGTCCGGACTGGAAGTATGCTTACTATTCACTTGCATACCAAAGGATGCTGGTCTATTAGCAGTTAATTACTTTCTTTCAAAAAGGGATTCCACCCTGTATGAACACACCAATATGCCGCAGGGGATGATATCCTGATTTCTCAATAATAATGTGTTCTTACATGACAAAAGATAGTATTATCAGATTCAAAGAGTCACAATGGGCTGTACATCTTCACCATCATACGCCATCCTGTACATAGGGTGGTTTGAGGCCTTCACCTTTGGCAACAATGTCCATGTAAACTGACAGAACTTATATAATACTGGGGTTGTACTTAGATGACATTTTCCCGTTGTTGACAGGACATATTGATCAGACAATGAGATTCTTTGACTATTTGAACAAAAACATATATACCATCAGAATGTCCCCAAAATGTTGTTAGCTAACCAGACAGCTGCTCTACTGTCTCACGGTTGGATTAAATGGAAAAGACGAGTTAGCATTTTAAAAACTGATCTGCTAGATGGCAATGGTGAGCTGGAAGTCATGCTTTGTCACATTTGTGAATCCACAACAAGACACTTGTCTCCAAGGACACTTAACGTGCATGCTTTGGGAACCTTTAGTACCATATACTAGGGAACATAAGTTAAAATGTCAATTATGGGAGAGTCAATCAGGCATATACTTTTTGAAGAGTCAGAACACTGGCACTGATGCCTGTTTGACAGGACTCTGTACACTTTCAAAAAGTTCAAAAACTTGGGGGTAACCATGCAAAAAGAATCATTCTTAACATGCACTTACTAAGATACTAAGGCCCATTTTTATATTCTGTTTACGCCTGATTTGCGTCATTTTCTTAAATGCAAATCCGGCGCAAACTTAACTCTATATTTATATTTTGGCACTAGACATGTCTAGTGCCAAAATATTGGAGTTAACTTTTTTTGTTTTCGGAAAACTACCTTGCGTCAATGAGATGCAAGGCAGGCATTCCCAGGCAAAAATGCCTCAAAGGCCCTAGCACCTTATTTATCCTCCCGTGCAAAAATCACGCACAGGAGGAGGATGGCCTTAAATAATGGCGCTAAGCCCGCTTAGCACCATTATTTAACGCCTGGGTATGGGCAGGCGTAAGGGGACCTGGAGGCTGATTTCCATGGTCAGAGACCATGGAAATTGCCCACAGGTGTCCTTCCATGTCCCCAGGGACACCCCCACCCACTCCTACCCACACCAGGAGGTCACCCACGGATGGGGGACCCATCCGAAGGTAAGTCCGGGTAGGTAATTTTTTTCTATCCAACGCCCCTCGGGGCCCTGACTTGGGGCCCCCTGAAAGGCGCTGGCACCGATGGCCATGGCCATTGTGGTGGTGGGCATGGCTCCTGTCTTTACTAAGACAGGAGCCATGTCCATGGGGCTTGTGCACCAGAAAATGGCGCTACACTGCTTAGAGGCAATTTGTTTGCCTCTAAGCAGTGTAGCGCCATAATTTGGCGCGCAGGCCCATTTCCCTCTATGCCTCCCAGGCCCTGTTTGAGTCCGTTCAAAGGACGCTAACAGGGTCTTAGTGCCGGCTAGCGCCCCAGAGGGGCAGATTCATACTTGTTTTGGGCCAAATTTGCGTCATTTCTTTTTACACAAATTCAGTGCAAAACTAACTCCATATTTATACTTTGGCGCTAGACCCGTCTAGCATCAAATTTATGGAGTTAAAGTCATTTTTTGGACGTGGAAACCTAGGCCCTGATTTATACTTTTTGGTGCAAAACTGCACTAACGCAGTTTTGCACCAAAATGTTTAGCACCGGCTTGCACCATTTCTGTGCACCAGCAGGGCACCATATTTATGGAAATGGATGGCTAGTGTAAAAAAAAGAAATTACGTTATTTGGGTGAGGCTGGCGGTATGGAAGAAGGGGGTTTTGACCCAAAAAATGATGTTAGGCAGGTTAGAGTAAAAAAAATGACTCTAACCTGCCTAGAGTCATTTTCTGATGCAAAACCATCCTACCACATGACTCCTGTCTTAGGAAAGACAGGAGTCATGCCCACCACCCCAATGGCCAGCACAGGGGACTAAGGTCCCCTGGGCATGGCCAATGCACCCAGTGCCATGTAGGGGGGCCCATCTCAGGGATTTTTTTCTTTTACTTCCCTCCAGATGTAACTTTACACTGTTTAGATTTTCCCCAACTCATGACTTTTTTATTTTTCTATAATGTACTGGTGACATGATTACCTTCTTCCCTAGGCATGTTGGATCATAGTATATCTATTGTCTGTCCCTGTCTTTTCATCTTCAGTTTTTGTTTAGTTTGATATCCACATCAGGTTGAATCTTGCCATGTCATTACTGCTGGAACCTCCTAGAATTGGCTTCATGAGTGTTAAGTTCCTACAAACTTCTCAAATGTAGGCAGATATCTCTATCTTTGGGACAGTATAGTAATGTATAGGAACATTTAGAAAAGTTTATTAAACCTAAAAGAATTATGTTAAAATATTTCAATGTAAATTAATAATGTAAAATAATTTGATATTTTTATTTTAAATATTTATTAAAATAAAATGTTAAAGCATATCAACACAAATCTGTGTTAAATAATTCAAGTAAAATATATATTTTAAAATTTAAAAATAATATCCATGGAGAATAATTAAAAACAAAATCCCACCTACATTAAAATTTGCATTTTTATTAAACATCATCATTATTTAACAAACATTTTAAAATGTATTGCAGTTTCAGTATTAAAATAGCTTTATTATTCAATTTTTATTTCAGCATAGTAATTATTGTATATATATATTTGGAAATGTATATAGGTATTTTATAATATACATATTTTAATATTATGTCCTACTTTAAGTCCATGCCTCCATTATGTTCCATGGGAGTGTGTTTTAGTATCTGTGAGTGTCCAATTGTAGTGGTGGACTCCATTTACAGTTGTTCTGGGACATTTTTGGCTGTACTAACTTTAGAAGTGCAGTTTTTCAGTTCCAATGGGCTCTTTCTGTGGGTGGGTGTTTTGTTTTTGCATGTTCCTCAGTAACCCATTCTATTTAGTGGTACGTATTGCCCATTTTCCAGCCACTCTCCCACAACTTTCCTACATTTACTAGTAAACTGTAGATCTCAGAGCAGGAGCATAGCTTACTCAATAATGTTAGAGGAGTGTGAATCTGTGATTTCCCTACAAGCAACCTGGTGACCCCCAACTAAAATAGATAGGTCAGAATGGGGCTGCCAAACGGGTTAATAGATAGGGTTAGGGACATTAGATTTGAGTTATTTAGAAAAGTAGGGCTGGTCAGCACAGGGAAACAGTGAAGTACTCTGGACTTCTTGGTTTACTCCAGTCCAGTTCCTACATATATCTTTGTAGGGAAGGGGGACCAAGAAGATTAGGCCTGGTACCAATTAAGACCTAAGTTTAGCAGGCCACACTTGGGTAGGGCTGCAATAGCTGACCTCTTTGTCACCCAATTCCAGCAGGAGATCACAGAGTGCAATGTGTGTCAACGCTGTGATATAGAACAACCAATTGCAGAATGTCTACCAACATGAATGACATAAAGCACCCAAAACTCCATTAAAAGAAAGTTTTAAACTACCTAGATCATGCATCTCTTGTACACTATGGTGATCTACATAGCAAGGAACTTGACATTCCTTTTCATTCCAATCTTTTCATAGGGAGAACTTAATATAGTAATGATATCACATATTCCAAGATATTAAGTTTACGGGGTGCAATTATGTGCTGAAGGAGATTGTTTGTTTCATTCTACTGGGGTATATAGCTGGCCATTGCTTGGCTTTAAGGGTTTATTAAGTTTTGAGATATAATCGCTAATAATGTGGTTTCAATGTCATTCTATGTGGTTGTCGGATTAACAGGTTTAATTTAACCTCTTCCCAATGGCTATTAAGATTGATGGTAGAATATTATTTGCCAGTATAGCTTTAGAGGATGTACCATTGGTGGAGCAAACATTTAGCTAAATGTATGGTTTGATGACCGGACCGTTGTCTAAAATGTACTGTTGTTTAGGGCCACGTGCATGTGATGCTTGTTCTGGATGTGCTGAAATAGCAAAAGTATTGGGCATGAAAAGGGGCACCACAATGAGTTATTTGTAAAAGCATGTCCTGAAGGGATATAATCATAGGAAGGGTAGATGAGGAGGGACGAAGATTGGTGACACTGAATACAAGTCAAAACAAAGCATCACTACTGCATGTACAGCAGATATTGACCTCTTGGGTAGAGGCAAAAGGAAAGGTGCAAGTTGGGGTCAACAGTCAGAACTCAGGACAAGTGCTCTTATCTGATCCATGGTACATCGTGGGAGACCCAACCTCTTACCCCATTATAATCAGATAATATGTTGTAAATGAATCAGACCATCCCGACCCTGCACAGACCTGCCTGTGGTGCTACAACAATGCGATCAGATGTTTCCTCCTTCGTCTCCACCCTACACGGATGAGGCTGAACAGAGGAAGCCACAACAATGGCACAGGTAAGCCTGGTAAGGAACCCAACCAGGTGGTACAGGGGAAATAGGTCTGTGTGTTATTGAACTAATACTAACCATTTATACTGTACTACAAAATCATTTTTAGCAATTGGTGGTATTTATAGCTTCTCAACCAAACCAATTTTGTATGTCTTAAAGAATGAAAATATTGAAGAACCTGCAGGATTTAGTTTATGACTTGTTTGTTAGATGTAACTGTTTCCAGTAGGTGCATAAGTCACTAAGCTATTTCACTATTGTAACTTGCAACCCACATGCCATACAAGGATCTCTGTAACAAAAGCTATCTTACATGCAATCTAAATCTGGCATCCAACTTTACATGTGCTCTGGTGCAGGCACATTAAACCTGCAAGCTGTTTTATGAGGTTTGGAGCTGTGATCACAAATTGACCAGGGCAGTATTTTCATTCAGGTCAGGAATAAAAATGTACATATAAACTTAAAGCTTAAATGACAAAATGGAAACATGTCTAAAGTATATTAGAGCTGATGATTTTAAACGATTTTTATGAATATAAAGGCACACTGCTATTTTACAAACTAATACTAAGATTTATACACAAACTAGTATTAAAGTACTATCTCGTAACCCTCCCAGAATCCCAAAACATGCACAAACATCTGATACATGAGTCAAGTCCTGCAGATATTCAAAAAGGATGGGGCCACGTACTGGGTGCTCACAGCCAAGGTCACCTGCTTAGAACCCAAATCCTGGTGCACACCTTGGTATACCATAGTATGTGTGCCTAATGCATCTGAAATAATGGAAGGATAGTTGCAAGTTTTCCTCACAAAATAGGCACAGCACACCATCTGCTGAGCATTCAGCTCGGGCGTGGCCGCGGTTCATGGCGGCCGGCCGTGCCCGCGCCCCTTCTGTGCTTTACTTTCTCGCACAAGGCCCCAAATTGGGCATGGGGCCTCTGCGAGTCTTGGCCCGGCGCGCCCTCAATATTAACTTGGGCACCTTCCCCCGACCCCTCACTTACCTCGTGAGCCTGTCCTTTTTTCCTTCTTTTTCTTCTTTTCCTCGTGTTTTTATGTGTACATTCGGCAGCCATGTTCTTTCTTTTTCCCAGCATGCCTTCTTTTTCCCGGCATGCCTTAGGACCCTTTTTTCAAAAAGGCATATTTTCTCTATGTGTTCCTATGTTTCTTTCACAATCCAATATGGTGATTTTCTACTTCCTGTTGGTTGTTTCCTGTTCTTGGTTATATAAGGTGAGTGTTTCTTGTTCTCCTTGCGCTGCAACACTTCGCTCCTGCTTATTTGTCTCCAGTTATTTACCTCGCCTGTACCAGCTTCTTCCACAATTGATTTTTTCCTGTTTGGAAGACTCACCTTTTTGCTTCTTTTTATTCCAGGGAGTTCAAGCTTTAGAGGTTGTCCCTTTTGGTTTTTTTCCTCTGGGACTCCTTCTGGAGCGTACGGATTGCTTTTTGGCGTTCCTTCGTCAGCAGCACCGTGGCTACCAGAAAGGGCTGCCCTTACCTTTGTCAAGGCAGAACCTACAAGCTTGTGATAGTGTAGGCATCCTAGATATAACAGGTATAGCCAGCAATAAACACTACAAGCTTCCCTCCTTTTCAGAACAAGTACAGCACGGCAGTCTGAGTGCAAGCTTCACTCTCTCACAAAAAAAGTTGAACACACCATTTCGCCATTTTGGTATCCAGTCCTCACACAATTGGTACAGCACATCAGCAGAAGAGCAAGCCTCTCCCTTACAGAACAGGTAAAATGCACCATCATCAGTACAATCAGCCATCATAGAACAAATACAACTGGGCATAAGCAGTGCAAGCTTCCCTCTCTCACAAAGAAAGTACAACATGATTACAGCAGTTCAAGCTCCCCTCCCTGACAGAACATTTCAAGCACTACATCAGCAAAACAACCTTCCTATAAAAAACAGTATTCAGCACAGTCTGCCTCAACAGTGCTAACTCCATTACCAATGTGGTGTGTACGGTTGTGTGGATTGGTAGGTTTATTAATGCCTTTGAGGGTAAACAGTTAACTATGGCTGGGTAAGTGAGGAAGGAATGTGAATATTGATGTGTGATTGAATGGAAGAGTAGGTGGTAGGGTGGTGAGGTGAGTTGTTGGACAGTTGGGGGAGTCAGGGGCTTGATGGCTAATAAATGTATGTTTGGGTGAATATTGAATTTGTGTGAATGGAAAGATAAATGTATGAGTAGATGTACGTGGGTGGAGAATGTAAGTGGATTAGAGTCGCTTCATCTATGAGGTATATGTGTTTGCCCATGGTGTGTGGGTGGATGTGTGTGTGGACAGATCATGTGTGCGGACAAAAGAGGTGTGGCATGCAGATGGGTCGATGCACCTTGAAGGTCCACTTTTTGGTGTGGCTCTCCTTGGCAAGTGGTGAGCTCTAATAAAGGGCTCCTTGTAGAAAAGTACCCTCTTTTTGGCATGGTTATCCCCACTTTTTGCCGCTATCAGTATGCTTAGACTGTTTTCACTGGGATCTTGCTAACCAGGACACCAGTGATTGTGCTCTCTCCCTCTAAATTTGGTTGCCTAGGACTTGTGCACTCCACAATTGGCATACTAGTGCCCCCTTCTAAGTCCCTAGTATATGGTACTTAGGAACCCAGGACACTGGGGTACCAGGGTTTCCCTATGGGCTGCAGAATGTATTGTGTCACCCATGGGAGCCCATGCAAAATGTGTCTGCAGACCTGCCATTGCAGCCTGCATGAAAAGATGCATGCATCCAGTCACCACAGGTCACTACATCAGGTCACTGTAAGTCACCCCTCTGATAGGCTCTCCTAGCTCAGAGGGCAGGGTGTGGGTCGCAGTGTGTGAGGGCACCCCTGCATAAGCAGAGGTGCCCTTGCGAACTCCAGTTCCATTGAAATGGACTTCGTAAGTGCGGGGAAGCCATTTTTGGTGTGTACTGGACACAGTACCTGTGTCCAGCTACATAATGGTAACTCCTAATCTGGGCATGTTTGGTGTCAAACATGTCAGAATCATACCCCAATACTGTTGCCAGTATTGGCTGTATGATTCCATGCACTCTGGGGGCTCCTTAGAGGACCCCCCAGTTTTGCCCCTACAAGTCTTCTAGGGTTTTCCAGGCAGCCCACACTGCTGTCACCGCTCTGACAGGTTTCTGCCCTCCTGCTGCTTGACCAGCTCAAGAAGGGGAAGTCAGAACAAAGGATTTCCAGTGGGAGAGGGAGGTAACACCCTCTCCCTTGGACATAGGTGTTGCAAGCAGACCCCCCGTCTCTGCTCTGGCACAAAACTGGACAAAGGAAAGGGGAGTGACCACTCCCCTGTCCATCACTACCACAGGGGTGGTGCCAAGAGCTCCTCCAGGTGGCCACTTGATTCTGCCATCTTGAAACCAAGATGTGCAGAGGCCCCTGGGAGCATCTAAGTGGCCAGGTCAGGCAAGTAATGTCACAGACCCCTACTGATAGGTGGTCACCTTGCTAGGTGACCAATCCCCCCTTTTAGGGCTATTTAGGGACCGTTGTGGGCGGGTCCTCAGATTCGATGTGCAAGACTCCACTAGGACTCCTCTGCATTGTTTACTTTGACTTCTGACCCCTGGAAACTGCAAATGGACTCTTTAGGAACCGACAAGACTGCAACTCCATCAACCACTTCACTTTGCAACACTGTTTCTCCAGCTCCTCCCAGCAACTACAACATTTACCCGTGCTTGGGTGGATATGTGAATGAATATGGGTAGATGGAACAATCTATGTGGTTGGATGGATCGATGGATGAATGGATCTTGGAGGTTGCAGTGATGGATAGTTGGAATAATAGATGGATGGATGCTTGGTTGATGGATAAAACAGGTTGGATGGATGGAGTTTGCTGGGTGGGTGGATGGATGGATCTTGCTAGGTGTGTGGATGGATTGTTGGATAGATAAATGTACCCTAGGTGCTTGGATGGATGAATCTGTGAAAATTGATGGATTTAGGTGGCTCGATAGATGGATGGGCAGATGGGTGTATGGGTGGATCTTAGTGTGTGCATAGATGGATATATAAGTAAGGATGGATGGGTGGGTGCCTGGATTTTTGGATAAATCTAGGTGGATAAATGGATCTCTTGATAAGTGGATGTATGATGTTGCTGGGTACATGGATGGATAGCCCGATGAATAGATGGACTATGGGTACTTGGATGGGTGGACAGTGGATGGATGGATCTGTGTAAATTCTTGGATTTTGAATGGAGGGATGGATACACAGAAGGATGGATGGGTGGGTGCTTGGATGGATGGATTAATGGATTTTGGTAGATGGATGTATATAGGTGGATGGATGGATCTTGGAAGGTGTATGATGGATGGATGGATGGATGGACGGATGAATGGACGGATGTGAAACTCTTGATGCACACTGTCCACGTGTTGTTCAATGTATTATTAACCTTTCTATGAACCTTGGTATTACATGAGCTGCAGCCTGCAGTGATCAGATGGAGCATGATGACGTCTGGCTTGGACATTTATACCCATTGGAGATCTATGAGCAACACTGGAGGTAGTTTCAAACCCTTCATTCAGGCACATAAACGTGTTCTCTAGATTTCTTGTGATACAATCCAAGTGAGCATTTGACAGTGGTAAAGTCAAAATACAAACATAAAACATTGTTAAATGAGTTGGTCATCCTAGCTTCAGGCTCGATCCTGGCTCGAACTTTTAGTGGCTCGCCCACCTCTTATAAAAATGCAGTAACTAGCACTTCATGGAAGACAAAATGCAGTTTGTGAAAAGCGCTCAAATTAAGGCCCATATTTATACTTTTTGACGCTAAACTGCGCTAACGCAGTTTAGCGTCAAAAAGTTTTGCGCCGTCTAACGCCATTCTGAAGCGCCAAGCGGGCGCCGTATTTATGGAATGGCGTTAGACGGCGCAATCAGACCGGCGCTGCCTGGTTTGCGTGGGAAAAAACCACGTAGACCAGACAGCGCCGGCGTAGGGGGAAAATGGCGCATGGGCGTCTTAAAATGGGGCAAGTCAGGTTACGTCGAAAAAATCGTCTTAACCCGACTTGCGCCATTTTTTAACGACGCCCATCCCCCATCAACATGACTCCTATCATTGTAAAGATAGGAGTCATGCCCCCTTGCCCAATGGCCATGCCCAGGGGACTTCTGTCCCCTGGGCATGGTCATTGGGCATAGTGGCATGTAGGGGGGCACAAATAAGGCCCCCCTATGCCACCAAAAAAAATTATAAAAAATAAAAAATTATACTTACCTGAACTTACCTGAATGTCCCTGGGGTGGGTCCCTCCATCCTTGGGGGTCCTCCTGGGGTGGGCAAGGGTGGCAGGGGGGGTCCCTGGGGGCATGGGAGGGCACCTGTGGGCTCATTTTGAGCCCACAGGCCCCTTAACGCCTGCCCTGAGCAGGCGTTAAAAAGTGGCGCAAATGCGCCGTTTTTAGCCACGCCAACTCCCGGGCGTCTCTTTTGCCCGGGAGTATAAATACCACGTAAAGGCCTCGGAGTCATTTTTTAGACGGGAACGCCTCCCTTGCATATCATTAACGCAAGGAAGGGGTTCACGCTAAAAAATGACGCACATTCCGGGAACTTTGGCGCTATTCGCCTCTAACGCCATAGTATAAATATGGCGTTAGTTGGCGTTAGTTTTGCGTCGAAATTGCGTCAAAAAAAACGACGCAATTTCGGCGCAAACGGAGTATAAATATGGCCCTAAATGTTTCTGACTTAGAAGACAGGATACAAAGCAAAAACTCGCCATTCAACATTATCTCAAGAGCACGTCGCCGCTTATCTGTTCTTGGGTTCAAACTGTCACGAATCAAAGCCCATGGGTGTCAAACTAGCCACACACCCCAAAGAGAGCGGAAAGAGGAGGGGAGAGGCCAGGCGAAATACGGAACAAGGTTCTAGCCTAGAGAGTTCCCTCCGCTCAGCTTCGAACTCCCATGATTTCTGAACCCTGGCCTCCCCCACTTCCTAACCTCCTCAATCCCAACCCCACCCCCAAAAGGGCTAAACAGAGCAGTTGCAGCCCCGATGACAAGTTCCGACGCTCCAGCCCGGTCCATTAATCTTCATGTAGCAGAAGCCAGAATGACCAGGTCAGCCAGCTGTTTCTGTAAATCGAGATCAATCGTCCACCGGTTTGTTGTCCCCCATTAACCTTCATGTACCCCAATCTACGGTTTCTTCACCCATGACCCAGCTGTACGGATGAGGAAGGTCAGGGTGCACATGTGCACTGGGAAACAGATACGAGGAGCAAGCGCGAGCAGTCGCGCAGCTCTGCGGATGACTTATTTGGTGATTTTGTGGAGCCGCCGCACACCCTTGCGGCCATTTATGAGAAGTCGGGACAGCACAACAGTAAACGAGAAGACCCGGACAGGCGGGGAAAAGTCACGCACGCTGTCTTTGTACAACACAACATTATTTAAATGGGATAAAGTACCTTCTGTCGTGCATTCTAAGCATATTGTAAATCACCGAGATATTCTACGCGGCCCCTAACAGGATCGAGGCGAGACCGAGATCCTTTACAAAGTCACGGAACTCTGAGGTGACGTGCGATGTCCTTTTAACACAAGCCAAAGGTTGTTTTTTTTCCTCGCAGTGCATGGTCCAACAACTACCCCTCCAGCCTAAAGATAAATCTTCGGTCTTTCTCTCCATTAGATGAACGAATATGGTTTTTAGGGGCATATTTATACTTTTGATGCAGAACTGCACTAACACAGTTTTACATCAAAAGGTTTAGCACCGGCTTGCGCCATTCCTGAGCACTAGCCAGACACTATGGCCCATATTTATACTTTTTGACGCTAAACTGCGCTAACGCAGTTTAGCGTCAAAAAATTTTGCGCCGTCTAACGCCATTCTGAAGCGCCATGTGGGCGCCGTATTTATGGAATGGCGTTAGACGGCGCAATCAGACCGGCGCTGCCTGGTGTGCGTGGAAAAAAACCACGTAGACCAGGCAGCGCTGGCGTTGGGAAAAAATGACGTTAGGGCGTCTTAAAATGGCGCAAGTCAGGTTGACGCTAAAAAATCGTCTTAACCCGATTTGCGCCATTTTTTCGACGCCCAGACGCCATTTCATGACTCCTGTCTTAGTAAAGACAGGAGTCATGCCCCCTTGCCCAATGGCCATGCCCAGGGGACTTGTGTCCCCTGGGCATGGTCATTGGGCATAGTGGCATGTAGGGGGGCACAAATAAGGCCCCCCTATGCCACAAAAAAAATAAAAAAATAAAAAAAATTATACTTACCTGAACTTACCTGTACTTCACTGGGATGGGTCCCTCCATCCTTGGGTGTCCTCCTGGGGTGGGCAGGGGTGGCAGGGGGGGTCCCTGGGGGCAGGGGAGGGCACCTGTGGGCTCATTCTGAGCCCACAGGTCCCTTAACGCCTACCCTGACCCAGGCGTTAAATTCAGGCGCAAATGCGGGTTTTTTTGACCCGCCACCTCCCGGGCGTGATTTTTGCCCGGGAGTATAAATACGACGCATTTGCGTCGCCGTCATTTTTTTAGACGGGAACGCCTTCCTTGCATCTCATTAACGCAAGGAAGGCGTTCACGCAAAAAAATGACGCTCTTTCTTCATACTTTGGCGCTAGACGCGTCTAACGCCAAAGTATAAATATGGCGTTAGTTTTGCGCCGAATTTGCGTCGAAAAAAACGACGCAAATGCGGCGCAAACGGAGTATAAATACGGGCCTATGGGGCATATTTATACTTCGTTTGCGCCAAATTTGCGTCATTTTTTTCGACGCAAATTCGACGCAAAACTAACTCCATATTTATACTTTGGCGTTAGACGCGTCTAGCGCCAAAGTTCACGGAGTTAGCGTCATTTTTTTGCGTGAACACCTTCCTTGCGTTAATGATATGCAAGGTAGGCGTTCCCGTCTTAAAAAATGACTCCCTGGCATGTGCGTGGTATTTATACTCCCGGGCAAAAATGACGCCCGGGAGTGGGCGGGGCAAAAAAACCCGCATTTGCGCCTCTTTTTAACGCCTGGGTCAGGGCAGGCGTTAAGGGACCTGTGGGCTCAGAATGAGCCCAGAGGTGCCCTCCCCTGCCCCCAGGGACACCCCCTGCCACCCTTGCCCACCCCAGGAGGACACCCAAGGATGGAGGGACCCATCCCAGGGAAGAAAAGGTAAGTTGTGGTAAGTATTTAAAAAAAAAAAATTGTGGCATAGGGGGGCCTGATTTGTGCCCCCCTACATGCCACTATGCCCAATGACCATGCCCAGGGGACATAAGTCACCTGGGCATGGCCATTGGGCAAGGGGGCATGACTCCTGTCTTTGCTAAGACAGGAGTCATGTTAATGGCGTCTGGGCGCCCAAAAAAAAAGGCGCAAATCGGGTTAAGATGATTTTTTTGCCTCAGCCTGACTTGCCCCATTTTGGGGCGCCCAAACGCCATTTTTCCCTACGCCGGCGCTGCCTGGTGTACGTCGTTTTTTTTCACGCACACCTGGCAGCGCCGGTCGGCTAACGCCATTCAATAAATACGGCGCCCGCATGGCGCTTCAGAATGGCGTTAGCCGGCGCAAATTTTTTTGATGCAAAACTGCGTTAGCGCAGTTTTGCGTCAAAAAGTATAAATATGGGCCCATGGGGCATATTTATACTCCATTTGCGCCGAATTTGCGTCGTTTTTTTAGACGCAAATTAGACGCAAAACTAACTCCATATTTATACTTTGGCGTTAGACGCGTCTAGCGCCAAAGTTCATGGAGTTAGCGTCATTTTTTTGCGTGAACACCTTCCTTGCGTTAATGATATGCAAGGTAGGCGTTCCCGTCTTAAAAAATGACTCCCTGGCATGTGCGTGGTATTTATACTCCCGGGCAAAAATGACACCCGGGAGTGGGCGGGGCAAAAAAACCCGCATTTGCGCCTCTTTTTAACGCCTGGGTCAGGGCAGGCGTTAAGGGACCTGTGGGCTCAGAATGAGCCCAGAGGTGCCCTCCCCTGCCCCCAGGGACACCCCCTGCCACCCTTGCCCACCCCAGGAGGACACCCAAGGATGGAGGGACCCATCCCAGGGAAGAAAAGGTAAGTTGTGGTAAGTATTTTTTTTAAAAAAAATTGTGGCATAGGGGGGCCTGATTTGTGCCCCCCTACATGCCACTATGCCCAATGACCATGCCCAGGGGACATAAGTCACCTGGGCATGGCCATTGGGCAAGGGGGCATGACTCCTGTCTTTGCTAAGACAGGAGTCATGTTAATGGCATCTGGGCACCCAAAAAAAAAGGCGCAAATCGGGTTAAGACGATTTTTTTGCCTCAGCCTGACTTGCCCCATTTTGGGGCGCCCAAACGCCATTTTTCCCTACGCCGGCGCTGCCTGGTGTACGTTGTTTTTTTTCACGCACACCTGGCAGCGCCGGTCGGCTAACGCCGGCTAACGCCGGCTAACGCCATTCAATAAATACGGCACCCGCATGGCGCTTCGGAATGGCGTTAGCCGGCGCAAATTTTTTTGGCGCAAAACTGCGTTAGCGCAGTTTTGCGTCAAAAAGTATAAATATGGGCCTATATTTATGGAATGCGCAAAGGATGGGCTGGCGTAAAAAAAATTGATGTAAGCCGTGTGGGGGTGGTGGTATGGGAGAAAGGGGTTTTGCACCTAAAAATGACTTTAGGCTGGTTAAAGGCAAATACCTCTAACCAGCCTAGAGTCATTTTCTGATGCAAAACCATCCATACCACATGACTCCTGCATTGCACTCTGTGTCATAAGGTTCCCCCAAGTTGGGCCCCTGATGGCACTTTAATAAAAAAAAAAAACTTACCTATACTTACCCTACTTACCTGGGATGGGGTCCCCCATCCTCCGGTGTCCCTCTGGTGTGGGTGGGGGTGTTCCTGGGGCTTGAGGAGGGCACCTGTGGACCCATTCCATGGTGTTTAACCATGTAAATGGGTCCAGAAGTCCCCTAACACCTGGTCTGACTCAAGCGTTAAAAAATGGTGCAAAGCAAGCTTTGTATCATTATTTAGCCCCTCCTCCCACCCATGAATCATTTTAGCACAGGGGATAAATATGGGGCTATGGGGTTAGCACCATTTTTTAGATGGGAATGCCTACCTTGCATCTCATTGACGCAAGGTAGGTTCACGCATCTAAAAAATGGCGCGAACTCCAAAATTTTGACGTCAGGCGGGTCTATCTAACGTCAAAATATAAATATGGAGTTAGTTTTGTGCCAAATTTGTGGCAAAAAATGACACAAATTTGCCACAAATGGAGTATAAATATGCCCCTTAGTGTGTAAACTAATCATTAAATGTGTGCTGCGAAATTTAACACACCAATCTACAGCTATTAGATAATAATGAATTGCAAAAATACCATGTAGCTTAATGTAAACTGATTTAAAAACAGATATGGTTCATAATATATAGTAACATAAAGAGAACCTGCAATCAGTCCCACGGGACAAGGCTCAAGCCAGCGTCTGCCATTAGGTCCGATTTAGATTCGAATTACTAGAATACAATTGTAATACCATTGTTTGTAGACAGGGGGCGTCGCTGCATTTAGTCTGAGGATGAGGAAGGGCAGAATAATATCACTTTTATTATTTTGAGGTTAGAAATGGCACATCTTGTGCGGACTACCATGCTGTCGGATTGGTAAACCAGTGTTTTTTCGGCATATATCACAAGCACTTTTATTATAAGCTTTCGAAGCATGTTTTTTAAAAGAACAAGCTGCAGGCACATACATTCCCAGCAGAGCCACGGGCAAGTAGGTGGGGAATGTGGAGTTTTTAACTCTCTGCAGAGACAACTGGCCACCGTTTCGTCTTCAATCGCTCCGGTCAGGCAACTAAAAGGTGAGAGTGCAATTTGTTGAAAAATGTATTTTTTGACCTAGGTTAAACAAATACCAGCAGGAAACTAACGCATCACATTTCTACGCAGAAGAAAATTACTCATTCTTTTTTTTTTAAATAAGAAAATGTGTTCTTAATATGGCACTGTTATCCAAAGCGCTTTCATTAGGTGAGTTTTGCATGCCTGTAATATTCCAGAGTTTATCGTGGTGTTCATTTCAGAGCCCACAAAAGAAGAAAGGCTGAGTTTATTTTGGCAGGATCTCAACCGCTTGCTTGCAGGTCAGACACACATCTCAGCTGTACCACAAATTATTTACAGGAAGACTAGGGCACAATTTATCGTATCTATCTCAGTAGGCCAATCACTTCCCAACCCTGGGTGCACCGAGCCAGGGGGGCAGTCCTCCTCACCCCCCTTTAGGGCAAACACGCCCTTTCATCAAATAACACAACCGATGGCCCCAGCACCACTTGTAAGTTTTCAAATACAGTCAATTCAAAAAGGTTTCATTATTTCAGACATATTTCAACAAAGTTCACAAAGAGCCACACAAAGTAACTCCTTCTCAGCCAATTCAATTTTACAAAACTTCTTTTTATCCTTACTCTTCTTTTCCACAATAAATTCAATCTTCCCTTCCCCATAGCCAGCATGTTTCATCCTATTCAAGAACTTCTTCAGGGCTGTTTGGCATAATGCAAAGTCCTATGTGAATATCTACGATTTTGATGCAATCATATCTATCATGTCTCCTCTTGATGGTCATCAACTCCGCCTCAGTTTTGGCAATCACCACACTCTTATCGGGTCCATGGCAAGGTCAGTGAAGGCACATGTCGCCCTCCCTCGATAGCTTTGAAGCTCATCCTGAGTCCGTTAAAGGACATCTCAGCTGTAGCTGCTTTACCGACTGTACTTTATTTAGCGATGTATCTTGGGTTTCACTGAAGATTTTCAACAAGTAGAGATATGTTCACATTCTTATCTAGGGGATTAGGACAGAATCCTCCTCCATAAGCAGGGCAACTGGAATTATGCAGCAGGGGAGGACCAAATTAAGCGTAAGAGTTTACTAAATTATGCAGCAAGAAAATACAAATTGTGCGGAGTAATGTAGCACATTTTGTGTTAGTATTACCTCATTATTTTGGCTTGTTTTTCATATGTTAACACTTTCTGGGCATAAGTATATGGAAAAAAGCCACAGCTGCAGAATGGTATATTTCCTGTGGCGCTTATGATAGGGTTAAGGGGAGATTTTCACAGACATCACATCCTGGGATGCCATTAAGCATTATGGCCCATATTTATACTTTTTTAGTGCCGCATTTGCGTCATGTTTTGACGCAAAAGCATTGGAAACGTACAAAATATAGGCCCATATTTATACTCTGTGCTGGATTTGTGGCATTTTTTTAACGCAAATTTGGCGCAAACTTAACTCCATATTTATACTTTGGCGCTAGACCTGTCTAGCGCCAAAGTTATGGAGTTTGAGTCATTTTTTGTATGTGAAAACCTACCTTGCGCTAATGACATACAAGGTAGGTGTTCCCGTGCAAAAAATGACTCTAAGGCAAGTGCGCCTTATTTACCCTCCGGCGCCAAAATGACGCACAGGAGGAGACGGGCCTTAAAACATGGCACCCAGCCGGATTAGTGACGTTTTTTAACACCTGGGTCAGGGCAGGTGTTAAGGGACTTGTGGGCTCATTTCCATGGTGGGAGACCATGGAAGCAGTCCACAGGTGCCCTTCCCTTTACCCAGGGACACCCCCTGCCACCCTTGCCCACCCGGAGGATACCCATGGATGGGCAGTCCCATCCATGGTGAGTGCAGGTAAGTGCAGGAAAGTATATATATATATTTATTTAAGTGGGATAGGGGGGCCTAACTTGGGCCCCCTTACATGCCACTGTGCCCAATGGCCATTCCCAGGGGACAGAAGTCCCCTGGGCATGGCCATTGGGCATGGGGGCATGACTCCTGTCTTTGCTAAGACAGCAGTCATTTCCATGGGGTTGTCAATATTTTTGACTCTAACCTGACTTGCACCATTCTTTGGCGCACAACCCCCAGTCTTCCCTTCGCCTCCGCTGCCCAGTTACCGTCATTTATTTTGACGCTAACCAGGCCCAAGCGCTGATTTGCGTCAAAAAGTATAAATATGGGCCCTAACTGTATTTTGTAAGTTTGCGCCGCTTTTGCGTCAAAAAATGACACAAAGGCGGCACTAAAAGAGTATAAATATGGGCCTATGTGTGATAATTGGTACTCCCACTCATTTATTTATTAGGACTTTTGCCCTGTGCATAATTTATATACCGAGGAAAGGCATCAGAATCATTGTGTGTCGTGCCGTCTGGAGGTTTATTGGTCTGGGCAGTGAGAGGAAGCCTTGTATACTCCTGTGTGTCTTCTGCTGCTACGTTCTGGCAACTGCTGCATATTCCGCTATCTCAAAGTCTTCACCCAGAAGGAATGACATCTTCTGTTCAGTGCACAATCTGGAATTACACCCAATTTCAGATTCCAAGGTGAGCTGTGTGCGAACCATATATTCCTCTCACAAATTCCTACAGGTTCTACATTGAGAGATTTGTGCATGGAAAAGAGGACAGAAAGGGACTCATGTAAGGTTTTAATGTGCAATAACACTACATGTTAGTTCCACTTCTCAAAATAGAAAAGTCAGATTTGGGCAGTAAAACCTACAACGGCAAACTTCAACTGTGCGGTAATAGCACATCCTCTAGGAAGTAAATTACGTGACTCAGAAACAGATTGCTAAATTTGTTTGTGTCTTTCTGGATCCATTACAAGGAGTTAATTACCAGAGCCATGCATACCAATACTACCAGATACCTAATAATTTTAAGGCATATACCAGTTGTACTGAAAGTACAGCCCGGGAGCCGCATGCAGCTCTCCTGACCTTTACGTGTGTCTCCTTGGTCAACAGCAGCACTAGATTAGACTCAGCCTGAGCATTAAAGAGACGTTAAATAAACAGCAAAGCATTTTTTTAAAATTATAATTTAAGTTAAAGAAAAGAGGTAACTAGGGTGTCCCGCACAGCTTAAATTTAGAAACACCTTTATTTTTAAAGCCATCTTGCAGCAAAAGTGTAAAAACATGATAAAGTCTGTTCAAAATTCAAAAAGTGCATATCATTAATACGTTGAACTGTTTTTTTACCCTAATGCATCAGATTATATGAGTGCATTGAGAAGTATAGGGCATAGTTATACTTGTTTTGCGCTGAATTTGCTTTTTTTTTTTTTAATGCAAATTCGGTGCAAAACTAACTCCATATTTATACTTTGGTGCCAGATCCCTCTAGCGCCAGATTTATGGAGTTAAAGTCATTTTTTGAACATGGAAACCTACTTTGCGTCAATGAGATGCAAAGTAGCGTTCCTGTGCAAAAAATGACTCTCTGGCCTTAGCGCCGTATTTATCCCCCCATGCTAAAATCACGCACAGGAGGGAGGAGGGGTCAAAAAATGGTGCAAAGCTTACTTTGCACCATTTTTTAACGTCTGGGACAGGGCAGGTGTTAGGGGACCTGTGGGCCTATTTCCATGGTGGAACACCATGGAATGAGCCCAAAGGTGCCCTCCCCAGGCCCCAGGAACACCCACACCAGAGGGACAGCAGAGGATGGGGGCCCCCACCACAGGTAAGTAGAGGTAAGTATTTGTTTTAAAGTGCCATTGGGGGCCCTGAAATGGGCCCCCCAACATGGCACTGGGTGCAATGGCTATGCCCAGGAGACCCTGTCCCCTGTGCTGGCCATTGGGAGGGTGGGTATGACTCCTGTCTTTTCTAAGACAGGAGTCATGTGGTATGGATGGTTTTGCATCAGAAAATGACTCTAGGCAGGTTAGAGTCATTTTTTTTCACTCCAACCTAACGTCATTTTTTGGTGCAAACCCCCTTCTGCCATACCGCCAGCCCCACCTGACTAACATAATTTTTTTTACACTAGTCTACCCTTTGCAACGACTTGCAACATTCCATAAATATGGTGCCCAGCTGGTGCAAGCCGTGCTAAACTTTTTGATGCAAAACTGCATAAGTGCAGTTTTGCACCAAAAAGTATAAATCAGGGCCTATGGGCCATATTTATACTTTTTGACGCAAAACTGCGCGATGCAGTTTTGCGTAAAAAAAATTACCAACAGCTAACGCCATTTCTTTGCGCAGATCGGGCGTCAAATTTATACTTTGATGCACAGCGGCGCAAATCACTGGTGTGAGTAATTTTTTTTACTCAAACCAATGCGTCACGTCGTAAAGAAAAATGACGTTAACGTGGCAAAAATGATTGTGAGACGGTTTACGACATCTTAAACGAGTTACGCGCCTTTTTTTGATGCAATAGCGTCAAAAAAATGCGCAAACACTGCAAAATGTGCTAAGGAGAGCCAAAATGGATCCCAGATGCTTGGATAGACCCCAGGAAGATAACAACAGACCAGGTGCCAGCCAGGAGGACCCACACAAGACCCAGGAGAGGGAGAAGAAGAAAATAAAGTGTTGGTTCAATGCAGAGGAGCAGGAAATACTGGTGAAAGAGGTGACGGAACACCAGCACCAACTTTTTGTCACCTCAAAAATGCCAATTAGTAGGAGAGAGGCAATATGGCAACAAATTGTTGAGAAGATAAACAGTGTGGTAGAAGTACGGAGAACAGTTATCGAGTGCAAGAAACGCTGGCATGACAGCAAGCGCAGGACAAAGGAAAAGATGGCCAGGAACCTGAAGGCAGCACTGCAGACTGGAGATGGGAGTCCAGCACCAGAAGAGGCCCTGGACCACATGGAGGAGATGGTGGCAGCCGTCATCCCTGAGGAGATCGTCACAGGGATTCAAGGACAGGACAGCACAGACTACCAGGAGACAACACAGATGCAGGGTAAGTGGCATGCGGAATTAAAATGCACAAATGTTAACTGTAAGCAGAGGGGGGTGGACATACATGCTACACAATGTATGTAAGTCATGATATTCAGGGAGTGGCATGGGTAAAGGGGCACGGCACGGGGGCACGGGCTGTTCAGGGGAAACCTGGGCACAGGCGTACACTACACCAACAACCTTTGCATGGGGGTATGCTGCCATGCCAAGGATGTTGGAAAGGTAAAGCCAGTCCATGAGGGTAGGGTACAACGTAAAACTGGCCTGCTGTCACACGTCAGCCAGTATTCTCCCTACATGAACTAGGGCTCAATTAACATTCTCAGGCCATATCCGCAAGTGGAATGTAACATTGACAACAGTTGCCATTACCACCTCTGCTGTGTGTGCAGGTCAAGTAGCTAATAGCAGTAACGTCCCCATGGATCAAACACACCCAAATTAGAGGGTTCAGGATGACAACGTTATCAATCCTCTGAAATCAATACAAATGTGCTAATCCTGTCAAATGTGAATGTCCATAGTTGCTACAAACATCAGCCAATGTCATAAACATTATGAGGTACACAGCACTAATGTCATACCCATGCTGCATATGTCAGGGTCCACCCTGTGCCTGGGTCACAATAGCTCCAATGACACCATGCAACATCCCAACTGTTATACTGCTCAGACAACAGCTTTGAAGGGGAGGACATATGTCACCGGCTTGTGAAATACATCCACACAGTCAGAAGAGGAAATGGAACACTGCTAGGACCATCAGTGCAATCCAATGTAGCAAACATTCTCCAACATCAACATTACACACTACCAATGATGACATATGTAGTGTGCCATGCCAGTGCTAAACATAGTTATGCTAGGTCTCAGCAACATATAGTTGGATGTGAAATATCAGAGACTGGGGCAGTTCAAGATTGTTAAGTGTGGTGCAAGTGCCATCGGAACACCCACAGGCAGTGAAAGGGATCGCCATGAGAATGGAAGTAGACAGAGGGTTGAGTAGGACAAAAAGGTGGCAATATACAATTTGGGCATAACCTACACCTAGAGGATGTGATGCTGACAAGTCCCCAAACTGACCACAATACATGTGACATGCAGGTGGGGCATTGGCCTGGGAGAATGCTAATATTATAGACAGGAACAATGATCAGGAACCTATATCACAATGTACAACTAATAGTAAGGCAGGCACGTCACATTACAAATGCCACAACACAGACACACTAATTGTACAATATCTCATTGCAGAGGACGATGGCTCTCCTGGAGATATGCCTGTCCTGGACTTCCCTGATGACATGGATGACGAGCTGAGAAACATCAGCCAGCAGACCCTCCAAGATGTCCTTGGAACCCTCCAGACCCCACCTTCAGTCGCAAGGAGGAGCACAGAACTAGCAGCCATCACAGAGGACCCACCCACCACCCCAATTGTACGGCGTGCCAGTTCCAACCCAGCTGAGGACTCTGACGACACTGGCACGAGCTTTGAGAGAACTCTAGCTGGAGTACAGCGGGAGCTGGCCAAGGACGTGTGGGTGGGGATGGAAAATATCGCAACCAGCCTACAGGGGGTGCGTTTGTGCATGATGTCAACTGCAGAACAAGCAGCAGCCATGCAAGGGCGAACCTCAAACTTGCAAGAACTTGAAAAAGGTGTGAAGGAAATCAGCACAGTTGTAGGAGAGTTGACACAACACCTCCAACAACAAACCTTTCAATGCATGCATGAATGCAATATTGACCCCCTCAGGTCCGACCTGGCTGCCTACCACAGTGATGTGGCTGCTATTCTTAAGAACCAGCAGCTCCTTCTTGCTGCAGTACTGCCCTTAATAGCCCCACAGTTGGCAGCTACCGGGATTTCTGAATCCACGTCTTCAAACACTGAGGTGTGTGTTGCCCCTTCACACCCACCACCACCAAGGGCAGAGGAGACAACACACACATCAGAAGATGAAGACGTGGAACAGATCACCTTCACCCGTAAGAGTACCCAGTAGCACTAGTCCCTGCCACCTGGCCACTTATAACCAAGGTCCTGTGCTTTGTAACCTGCCAGTCTTGCAACAGCTGCTCTCAAGCACTGTTCTCCATCCCACTGTTTACCTTGTCACAATGTCCTGTGATTGTCTCTCACTACCTCATTGGCAATTCATGTCCCTCTGCACTGTATGACACTTCACCCCAGCATGTCCAATGACATGTCCTTTTGCACTTGTGTAGGATCACAATGGAAGGTGTCACACTAATGGACTCACAATCATGGACAATGTAAATATAGCACAACAGCACTTTAAAATATATAGCACTTCAACAACCACTTTGTCTCTGTGTTATGTGACACATCAACCGAGAGGGAGATTAGTGATGTTTGCCTCATGTCAATGCCCATAGAATGTCAATACAACTTCCCTGAAAGAATGTTGGCTGATAACTATGCACTGTGGTCTGGATTGGACCATCATCTACCCTTCCTGAGGGTTAAGTCTGAGGTAACTAGAAACAATGCAGTATAATGCTGTGTTGGACAGAATAAGTCTTCTTCAAGGGATGTCTAAGCCGAAAAATATTGCCTTCAAATTATTGTACTAGACAATCTTTACGTATGTGACATTTGTCACAAGTTTTTCCACAAACACCATACAGCAGGAATGGATGTGTATGATTGTACGTACAAATAAGTAACCTGGCGGTACAATGTAACAAATGATAGGTGTGAGTCATGTGTACTATACTACTTGAGATTATACCATCACTCACCTTATAAGGCTTCACTTGAACATCAGGCTGCAGGCAGACGTAACACAGTGTCCTCAATACCAAATCTGGTCCCAAAGTATGTGAGATTGAAAACATACATCAAAAATTAACAACGCATTGGGATCCATAGTAACCTTGAGTGGTGGGTGCAATGGATGTCAGATTTCTAGCAAAGTAGCTTCGGTGTAGCTGCCAATGTGACAGCTCAATTGGGACTTGGTTGCAGGATGGGACACAAATGCAAATACTAAAGAGTCACTGTTCACCCATGCCAAGGCCCTGATCCCCAAGCATATGACATATACTGTAAAGGAGTACCTAAATATTTATTTAACAGTAAAAAATGATACTAAAACCAGGGGAAACACCTTAACTAACCTAACCTATCCTAACTACACATTACCCACAACTGGCCCTAACTAACCTAAGCTAAACTTATCACATTTACCTAAACACTCTAAACATCAACCCCCACCACCCTTATAAGACGGGACACATGGAGGACAACATATACTAACCTAAACACATACTATCTTATACTAAACAAATATATATTTTTTTTGTATTTTTATATTTTTATTTTTTTTTATTTTTTTTAAACCCAAACACCCCATCATCCTCCCCCACCCACTCACCCACACACATAAAAAAATAACATTTAAAAATATCATACCCCCACCTCCAACCCCAACCCACTACTACTAACTAAACTAACAGCCTATTCTAACCTAACACTAAGCCCCCTAAACCAACTAATTAAAAGAACCAGGAAAGAGGAGGGAGTAGAGGGAATCATGGCAGAGGGTATAATTGTCACAAGTTCGCCCTCCGCAGGGTCTTCTTTATGGCATGCACCCTCATATTAATTTGTGACACCTCCTGCTGCAGCCTGTCCAGTCTCCGCAACATAGGTTGCATGTCACGTTGCATTACTCTAAAATCACCAGGGTCAATGACTGCAGCAGGGGTGGTCTGAGTGCCAGTTGTTGATGTGTCTCCGGTTGGTGGTGTCATGCTTGTAGGGGGAGGTGCAGGTGCTGCTGTCAGTGGTCCTGGAGCAGTGGAAGTCGATGGTCCTGCAGTGGTGGCTGATATCCTAGATGCCAACTGGGTCGTAGTGATGGTGCAGGTGGTGGTGGCTGTTGTGGATACCGAAGGACCCCCTTGGGCAAATGCCCTCCACACTCCTGAGGCTCTTTCATGGCGATAACGCCATGCCATGTGGCGGAACCCAGACTCCATATCCAGAATGTGGCGGTAACGCATCGCCCGGCGCTGAAACTTATGAATCTGGCTGGCATCCATAGTGGCTGCTGTTAAAAAAGATGAAGCCAAACATTAGGTACTTCATTGTGTGATATAGCTACTGATGAGAATCAGACAATACATCTAATGTAGCTGAAAGAGGCCAGATCACCATACAGATCACAGATTCTCCCTGAGGAAGTACATGCCAATGCAGCCTACACATGTCCTATCTAACAGCACAGCAATGCTCTAAAAAATGTGTACCAACTTAAATGACCTATGCATCATTCTTCAGCCATTAGTCACGTACAAAATGCTGCAAGTCCTCTACATGTGACAGGCCAACTAATGACTATCTTCTGGATGACAATCAAGGGCCACACGATCTGTGATTTGTAAAAGGAATTGCAAGGATGGAATGCAGTTGCTAATCATAAGTGGATATCCTAGGTTTGGACAAGTGATTTACAGATTTACATGTCTGTGGACTACACTTGGATCATCACATTTCATAACCTAAGCCTGTGCATCGGGGGGGGGATGCACAAGCAACATATACTTTTAAACATCAAGGACACTCAGGAAGCTATGGAAAGCTGTACATGGGGTTTTGCAGTCCACCACAGGTAAGGGGGATGTCCAACTAGGACAACTAGGATAGACCCAAACCTTGGACAATCCCATCCACATTTATGTTTGTTAATGCAGACAATTGTCAACATCATTTAATACCACTAATACCTGTCTTACAACAAGCAGATAGATGTCAGCACACATCTGGGCATGAGCTGCATGCACACCTATGACATTGTACTCAAGTGCCACATACACGTAGCACAACATGTGGAGCTTGATGCTGCTAGGAAGTCAAACATACAGTTGAACATGTTCATTAGTGAACAGGGAGGCTCAAGTCTGTGGGTAAGACTTTGGCATCCCTATTCTGTGAGATTCAGGGTCTGACTTGCTGACTAAATCATGAATATTGCCCTCTGCTAATTTTTCTTTACAAAAATTTCAAAAACAAATGTCACCCTCTTCACATGGCCATGCCTACAAGGCTGCACTACAATCCCAAAATATGACTATACGCTACTGATTGTCCAACTCAAAGATGGAAAAAAAAGTAAAACTCCAGTCAAGTTACATATCAGATCATTTGCCAGCACATCATACCTTGCTATGTGTCCAACACACAGGAGTCAATCACACAACAGCTGCAAACACAACACAGAACTGAAATATCAACACTTACTGGATATGTCTGGGTCCGTAAATCGAGGCACTTCTCCGATTGTGTAAGGGGCAGGTCCACCTATAAAGCATGGAAGGGAGAAATGTGCCCAATATCTGTGCACTGTACAACACTTTCAAATAAAATTACTGTGTGTAACATTAAATCTGAAAGTCCAGCCTCTCAGGCATGATGATACTCCAACAGACATACCACTGGAAACATGTACAGACTCGGTCACTTCAGTGAGTGAGACACACATATCTGTACACATGCAGTGGCCCTAACTATCATGTGGTGACAAACATGCTCCATCAATTGGTTGCTGACTCATTTATGGAGTGTACTCCTCTCATCATTTGTATTAATGAGAGACATGCAAAGCCACATTCTTGCAGCACTGCAATACCAGTCACTCAGGTATTGTGGCTTGTGCATCAAGGGACAATCAGTTACTGTGTGACGCACCTGTGGGTTGATTTAAGGTCATAATTTGTCATGCTTTCTATGGTCCCTTACATGTAGGGCCTGTGTTGTGTGTAGGTTACATATGCTACATTAACAGTGTACCCTGAGCCACATATGCCCCCTATGACACCATAATGGCAGGGATCCTGTGCGTTAATTGGTGACAATTTGAGGCAAGCCATGGATTGGCCAGTTTTAATATTTTAATACAACAAGGAGATATATGCTGACAGTGTATATTGTGGTCATCCATGACAGACTGCATGGGCACAGGTGTAGTCATTGCACCTGAAATGTGTCACTCATTGCCCTGTGTACTCATTATGGGTTTTGGAAATCACAGTGAGCCACATTCATCATCTTACATTTGCCAAGTTGGGAGATCAGCGTGTATACAGCAAACTGACACTGTCATATTATTAACACATGGTTTAGCAAATGTACCACTGTGTCAATCATGATGATGTAGGTTTCAATTTGTATGTACCTTCGGAATGGCAGCACTCACAGGAATGCTGGTCTTCTGATCTTAGCATACACCCATGTCTGTGATAGCCTCCATACAGGGAAGTTAGTTATTGAACATATGCTGCACTAGATCAGCAGGGGTGTACCAAACAAAATTAGCAAAGTATTAGGGAACTTTATATGTATGATGGAATTGGTCAGGGGAGCCAAGATGGCGGCCGGAGTGACCCTTGATTGTGAGCTCCGCACCGGAGAAAATATCCTGTCGTAGCACTGGCTGCGTTCCGGAGCCCGAGGGAGTGTTGCTGGGGGTTGGCGGGCAGCTTCAGAGCCGATCGGTACGCTTTATGGAATACGATTGTGGTCGGCGGATCGCGAGCGTGACTCCGCTGCAATAACAGTGACTGTATTGAGACCCGGCCCTGCTTGAGGTGTATGTCCCCGGCCTGTGGATCGAAAGAGGCGGCGCTCCTGCAGGGGCAACGGCACGCAAGTAAGCACCGACTTCCAATATAAGAGGGGCCCCTGCAGTAATATCTCCGCTGAGCAAGGACTCAAAATCGCGGAAGCGTGCGCATAGAGGACAGCGGGTGGGCATTGCCCAACCCCCAGAGTGCGGAGGCCTGCTACTCGGAGGTGATCTAGGGGGTGTATAGACGCGCCAACGTTGCGGCCTGCAGGTGCACTGTGGTTCTTACCGCAGGCTGGACGATATCGAGTCAATAGGACGGCGGAGGACCACTGACTCTTCTTGCGCCGCGCTGGAACGGAAGCGATGCCATCGGACAGACGCTGAGCCTCCGGCGCTGAGTACTGTACTACACTTGGATCAGGCCTTGAATATCCGAGTTTGGAAGCAGAATTCTCAGAGGGTTCGGCGGCACCTGTAGTGAGCGGCAGTGCAACGCTTACCCCCCAAGGCAACCTGCTTAAGAAAAATGACGAGCAGCTACCCCCCCACCTCCCGCCCCTAGCAGTACAACTGGACAATTGCCGGGGTTGCAGGGGCGACATACACACAGGGTCTATAGCTGGGCTTCCACTGACTACTCCCGACAGAGTGATGTAACTTTGGCGACCGGCGTGTTGTGTCGGAGCCGGTAGAAATTGCGATGGCGGTGCCCAGAAGGGCCCACATAGGTGGCAGAGAACGAGAGGGCTGGAAGCTGGAAGGCAGAAGCAAATGGAATTAATAGGAGACGAGCCAATCCTGACATCGAAAAGAGAGGTGACCTACACATAGGAGGTGGCAGATTGGACCTTTGTGCGCATCAGTTAATCGATAGAAGAGAACAATTAGATCCTCCATTCACGTGTACCGTAATTGCCTGAACTGTAACCTCTTCTCGCGCTGTGGGCCGCGGTGTTCGGAGACACTTGGCAGTTTGCCACTCATTGCCAGCACTGCACTTCCCTCAGGGGTCTCCCGGGGACCTGGGCGCTGCGAGCAGGCCGGACAGCTGTCCTATGGCTTTGGAACAGCCATTGTGTGCTCTCCCTCTTCTTCGTCAGAGTTCTTCCAAATTCTGAAATGATGGGCAAACCTAAAACTTCCAAAACTCCTGAGCCTGACCTTGATCACCAATTGAAAGAAGGAGGAGCACTGGAAACTTTGGCACAACTAGATGCTACACTTAAATTGCACTCCACTCAATTTGATAAAGTCCTTCAAACCATTCTGGACACTAAAACATCATTGGAGACTCGGATCGACACAATCGCTACAGAAGTCAATCTACTTCGGGTAGATCATCGTAATTTGACCGCACAAGTGGAGGAAACGGAGTCCTCGTTGGCAGCTCTTCGTACAACAGTGCAAGATCTGCAGTCTCAAATGGCACAAATACAACTAGACATGACTGCCCTACACAAGCGAGCAGAAGATGCTGACGGTAGATCTCACCGCAACAACATTAGACTAGTAGGGTTTCCGGAACACATTGAATCAGCAAACACAGAACTCTTTGTGGAGCAATGGCTGATTAACAACGTGCTAGATGGTAAACCTACCCAAAACTTTTCTGTGGAAAGAGCGCACAGAGTTCCTGGTAGACCTCCTCGTCCAGGAGCGACCCCACGCCCCATAATTGCTCGGCTTTTGAATTTCCACGATAGAGATTTGATATTACAAAGCTCCCGCTCACACGGCCCCAGGCACTATGAGAATGCTGAAATCTCAGCATACCCTAACTTTACAGCTGAAGTGCAATCACAACGAAATTCCTTCACCAAAGTGAAACAGCCTGCGTGCACTGAATTATAAATATGCGCTACTGTTTCCAGCTAAATTGCGAGTGATTGATGGGGAGGCCACACGATTGTTCCACTCACCGGAGGATGCGTGGACTTGGTTACATGCAAAGGGCCTAATGCACTCCGCCTCAGATCATCTGGAGGATACCGCCTGGCTGACCCCAAATAATAAACGGCGTAGGTGGAAATTGATTAAGGCTAGACTGTCTCGAGCCCAGGCGGTTACAGAACAGGCAAACGTAATCCAGGAGACAGCGCAATTATCCAATAATTCCTTCTTTGCCTTGGCAGACGGTTTTCAGGTGCCTTCCGACTTGAACACCGGGACCCTACCGCCCTCCAAGAGCTCACTGGAAGATGAGGCCCCCCTTATAACCCCATGGCTAGCTGATGATCTTTAACGGAGGACAGGTTGAGCATCATTGCACTGGTTGTGTACTGTATACTTCCCTGCCACGGAACTATATATTATTGAACTACACGATTCCTCAGGGCTCCAGACGCGGCTGAACTATGTCACTCCGGGGCTCATGGTGTGCCCACCTGCATCACTTATGGCACCTGTAACCCCCCCCCCCCGAACGCAGGGGTCACTGCGTGTGGAGTTTTCACTGAAGAGATATGTATATCATATAGTTCTATATTTATTAGTCATTTCTTTGTGGGGATGTGGGATGATACCTGTTGTGGTACAGGCCTGGATTCGGGGAGTTGTTCCAATATTTGTTGTAGTTAGTATATACTTGGTGCTCAAACAAAGATGGTTGAATCCCTATTCTTGGAGGTCAGAATGGGGGAGGAGCTGGAATCGTAGCATTTTTTGTTTTGTATTATAATAGCTACAGAATGCAATATGTTAACCTGGAACATCCGTGGCATGGGTAATCCCGTTAAAAGATACAGAATGTACTCCTATCTTAGAAGACGCCATATACATATCGCATGTCTACAAGAGACACATTTGACTCACAGGTAATTGCTTAAATTACATCGTCGATGGAAAGGTCAGATATATGGTACTGGTTTTCTGCATATGCTAGGGGCACATTAATTTGGTTGGCACCAGAGGTCCCATTTACTAAAGTTCGGACGCATGTTGATCGTAATGGGAGATATGTTCTCTTAGAGGGTCATCTCGATGGGCATCCCATTTTACTGACTTCTATATATGGCCCCAATACCATGCAGGGACTGTTTTTAAATGAACTGACTCCCACCTGCTACAAGCCCCCAATACTCCTTGTTTCTGGGGAGGTGACTTTAACTGTATTCAGAATACCTTCCTAGATCGATTGATCCCTCCCTTACCGAACACCCCCGGTCTGCAGGCCACCAAACATTTTCAACAGTGGTCACAAACACTGCATCTACATGATATCTGGCGCTTACAACACCCCGACGATAGGGAATATTCCTATTAGGCGCCAGGCTACCACATACATACTAGGCTAGATTATATTTTCTGTGATTCATCTATGTGGTCTTATATCCGTAGCTCCGAATATTTAGGTAAGACTTGGTCTGATCATAACCCTTTCAAGGTGACGTTCAAATGGGGGAAGCCCAGATCGAAAATTCCAATGTGGAGACTGCAGGTGGCAGCGCTACAAGACATACCATATAAAACCCAGTTGAGCACCACCATAACAGAATATTTTCAGCATAATGACGGTTCTGTGGGGGATGCTAGAATAGAATGGGATGCAATGAAGGTAGTGATACGGGGCCATTGCATGACCGCATCCTGGGGGTGAAATCTGCCCTTACACGCAGTATAGGGATGCTTGAACAAGAGATACGTTAACTAGAGAAGGCAGCTATTATAGATCCCTTAGCTCGACAGCGGTTGTCTGGCCAACGTCGCCAACACCGAGAGGAGTCGGACAGGCTAGGTAAATTAGACTATAAAGCTTATTCACTTCAACAACACCAGGAGGGAGATAAACCGGGACGCATATTAGCTTGGTTGCTGTGTTCCGAAATACCACGAACAGTGATGGGTGCAATCCGCAATGAGGAGGTCGTAGTAGTTGATACTCAGGAAGCGATTAATAAGGCCTTTGTCCATTACTATAAAACATTATATACGGCACGTGCGGCCCCTGCCGCAATTGATTGTCATCCGATGTTACATGATCTTACCCTACCTACACTCACACAGCAGCAGAGACAGGACCTAGAACAATCCATACATATAGATGAAGTGAAATTAGTAATACAACAAATGGCTAGGGGGAAAACCCCATGACCCGACGGACTGCCTATAGAGTTTTACGCGACGTATGGGGCCTCTCTCGCACCTTGATTACAGACTTTATACGAGGCATCATATCAACTAGGGGAGCTCCCTCCATCACTGAATGAAGCTCTTATTGTAGTCCTTCCGAAACCTGGTAAGGATCCTCTGGAAGTCGGCTCCTACCGACCCTTATCTATGCTCAATCTTGACTATAAAATCTTGAGCAAATTATTAGCCAATAGGTTGCTCCCCTTACTTCCCTCCCTGATACAACCCGATCAAAATGGACTTGTACCCAACAGGACCACCTATTGTAATATTAGAAGGTTATGCCACCTCATTGATGCAGTCTCCGGGAAAGATGGTTGTCCAGTAGCAGTGTCTTTAGATTTCGAAAAGGCATTTGATTTGTTAGGATGGCCGTACCTGGTGTGGGCAGTGGGGCGTTTTGGATTTGGCCCCCAGATGTTAAGATGGATACAACTTCTTTATACAGCACCCCGAGCTAGAGTCCGTACTGGACATTGCGTGTCTGACTCCATTCCCACTCAGAGAGGGACTCTGCAGGGTTGCTCACTGTCTCCAGTACTCTTTGCTCTGGCCATGGAGCCCCTTGCGGTGTGCCTGCGGCAGGAAGATAGTGCGTGGGGCTTATGGGCAGATGACCACTGGCATATTACCTCTTTGTATGCCGATGATGTATTAATTTACTTACGAGATACGGATACTGCCCTGACTGGACTATTCGCAATCTTGGACCAATTCAGTGAGCTGTCGGGCCTTCAAGTGAACTGGGGTAAATCCTGTGTGTTCCCCCTCCGTAAGAGCAGTGAGATAGAGAATCAATCGTTTTACCGGGGGAAGGCTTCTATGGGTGACCGGAAGTTTCCGCTATTTAGGGATAGATATATATCACACAAATGCAGACTTAGTGGAGGGCAATTATAATAAAGTGCTGTCTTCTGTCCGGGGATCTTTGCCCTTCTGGATGGACCTCCCCCTTTCCTCTACGGGTAGAGCAGCCATCGCAAAAATTTTAATACTCCCTCGATTGCTTTATTTATTCCTCGCAATACCGGGTCCACCCGGAAGACTATTCTTTACCACCACGCGTAGTTTGTTGACCACACTTATATGGGGTTCGGGACGTAAAAGAGTTTCCTTGGAGGTACTCCAATATCCAATGCAGGAAGGGGGTATGGCGATTCCGGATATGGATAGATACTATGCAGCAGCACAGTTGCAGTGGATTATGACTTGGTTAACTGTGACCCCGACTATGGAAGGGACCATGGTCCGACATATGACAGGGGGCATGGAAGTACTACAATGGCACCTTCGGCGTAATAAAAAACAGGGCGAATGTAGGGTTACTGCTGCGTACAGCGAGGGCCGCATGGATTGGGAGCATTCAACGACAGCGACAGCCGTTTCCATACTATCCGGAGCTTCTGCTCTGGGAGATACCCCAAATTCATGATCTTACACAGTTGTATGATTTCCACGCATGGCGGTAAAGAGGGGTGTCTCGCGTTGGTGAGCTTTTTGAGGATGGGAAATTACGCCCCTTTCAAACTTTCAGCTTAATATATCATCTAGACCCCAGGCATTTCCTTGCCAATGCGGCTCTACAAGCAGTCGTTCAACAGATATGGCAGGCGGGCCCCTTAGAGCCACCTACACATACGAGACTCCATTATTTACTGAAGAGAATTGGTGAAAGGAAGGCTGTGACTAATTTATACACATTATTAAAAGAAACACTGGATGTCCCCCATCCCCGTAGCAAAGCCCGATGGGATGAGGGTTTGGGAGTCGCCTTAACGACCCACCAATTGAAAATGGCTTTGGAACAAGTTAAATATGTCTCACGCAATGCCAGACTGAAATTTACACATTTTAATTATATCCATCAAACACATCTGTCCCCTCACAGACTACACCGTATATTCCCAGGAGCTCTGTCGGTATGCCCACGATGCGGCCTAGATAACGCCACCTTTCTGCACATGACCTGAGACTGTGCTGAGATACGCACCACCTGGGTGCAAATTACACAACATGTATCCGACATCGTAGACATTCCCCTTCCTTTAGATCTGCTCCTCTCCCTTTTAGGGATAACCAAACGATCTAAACGGAACAGATATTATCTGAAATTTGTGGATCTAGCCTTTATACTATTTAAACGAATGATTGCCATGGCATGGAAAGCACCACGACCCCCTGATATTTTAAATTGGCTTTGAGAGGTATTACATTGGGCCACAGCAGAAGCCAAGGCACTGGAACAAGATAGGCACATACGTTGCGGGACAGGGGGGATTACACTATGGGACACCTGTTTGGTGAAAGTAGAAGATAAACTGGCAGCTAAAGCACCGGTAGACCAAATTTGTGAAAATACCCGAACCAGTAATGGATAAGGCCACTATATATAATATTTATTATTCAGCTCTCCTGCAGGAGCTGCTCTCCATCGCGGGAGAGCTGTCTTTGCTCCATAGCTCTCCCTCTTTTCGACACAGAAACGATATGAATATCACCTGCTCCCCTTCTCATCTATCTGACTATGATACTCACATTCCTAACTTAGGACTGAAAACCTAGAAATGAGTGGGTCGAAGGATTTTTAATGACTCACCTCTTAGACACCAAGTAAGTAATTAGTGTTGTTTACAATTGTGTTATTGTTTTATTAGCTTATACAGACTACTATCCCTTCTCCTACATTGAGGCCCAGAGACATTGAATGTTAAATGATCGAAATATGTTATCCTCCTGTTCTCAGTCACATCGCCACGTCATACTATGTGTCAAGGAACGTAATCTTACACTTGTAACCTGACATGATTATTTTAATTATGATCTGGCACTTCTGTTTTAGCAAAAGATGATACTTGCGAAAGTATACACATATGCTATGTTGATTTAGCCAAATATGTTAAAAGGAAGCTAATGATATGTACCTCAGATACGATGTATAAGTGCTATTTAATCTGTTTTGAAATTTAACGTTAATAAAAAAAAAGATTACATTGTGACCATGCATTCCCCAATGTCAGGTATCCCATGATAATCCCATAACTTATGAGAAGTGCTTGGCTATAGAGTACCACAGATGGGAAATGCATTAGCTCTGTTCAAGCTATTGTGACCAAGACCAATTTAAAACACACAGGTACAATGAACAGAGGGCCATGGATAGTTGTTATCCCTCAATTTGTATAATTTGCTTAATTTTATATGCTACAGCTATGGAAAGTAGCACCAAACATTTAGATATGAACCTGTGTGCATTACTTTGGCATCCATTCCCAATTTAATTGTGGCATAACCAAGTCAAACTATCAGCCTAAGATATTACCTGAGGTTGGAAAGAAATTGGTACGTATGGGCCAGAATACAGTTCCGACATATATTAGAAATAATTGAGGAACACATTAATTCTTGAAATTATCTGGTGAAAAACATGTCTTTCCTGGTACACTCACAGACCATGACTAAAACATATGTTAGAGCCATATTTGCATCATCTATTGACGTGAAGGCAGCACTAATTTACAGGCTCCAGTTGTGTTTTGTAACGTAGTGCAGCTATTGCGTCAACAAATGATGGTAAGGTGTAGCAATTATTGTATGACTCAGGGCCACTGTATGTATAACTTGATTCCACATGTCCAAATACATTGCCTGCATCATATCAACAAATCTGCTACTGTCACTACAGAGCATTTAAATGTGCACATTACTCTGAATTGTACTCACCAACAGGGCCACCAATCACAATACCAAGGTGGTCCAGCATGTAATGCTCCCTGGCAACAAGGTCAGCCCAGCGGTGCTTTAGTTGGTGGTCGTTGCGCGGTGTGTTGTAGACGCGCACAGATGGTACAAGACATTTGACCAACGGAGCCTCCTCCCCTCTGTGTGATACTCCGGTTTCACCCTGCCACCTGTTTCGATCATCAATGGGAGGAAGTGGCACACCATCCAAATGAATCCCCCCAGCTCCTCCTCACCCATTCTCCCCAGAGGTGGCCTCCCCAACACGACTGAAATCTTAAGGGAATTAAGGGGTACAGAGGATAATGAAGGGAAAGGAGGAGAGGAAAATGAAATGATAATAACCCTAAAACAGACGATCTATCCCCAAACTAACAATACCCACAACAGACTCCCAACAGTACAAAGACAAAATTAGACACCAGAAATGACAAAAATACACTTACACAGGATACCACAGACACTTAGAAAACACCAAAAGTCAATATAAAGAGCACACAGGAGACAAATTTACAATATTCACAGAGAGACAAGTCCAAACACAGCCACACTGTCAAGAAATATCACAGACTGCAAAGTGAAAGTGAAAGTACACCCACTGTACCAATTCTGTAAACAGGATATCCTATTACATCACTTGCTGCCTCAAATGCGGTGAGTTTTTATTATGATGCGCCAAAATATTATGACGCTTACAGTCCGTGCGTCCTTTTTTTTTTGCACATGCTTAGAAATTACCCTGCATCCATATTTCCAAATATTTTTCATTGGTAACCAATTTCATGGGGTACAGTGTGGGAATTACCGCTCAGGGCCAATGGATGTATCATGGCTGTGTGTGTCATTTTTCAACGCATATGCAGTGTTTTTTGACACACATGCATCTTTTTTTACGCGTATGTGTCAAAATGTATGTCTTTTTCTGGGTTTGGGTCATTTCTCACATTTATATAGTACATGACAGTTGTAACTATACAGAGATAGGCTGTTTGCACCTACATTGTGCATTCCAGTGTTTTGGCACATGTGGCAGATCACACTACTGCGGACAATGATCCTCTAGTTGTTGTACCGGATTTGCACTCTTCACTGACGCAGGCGATACCCAAACTTTTGGAATACAAATTGGTATTACCCAGTTTGAGCAGGTTGTGCATCAATAGAGGATAGCAAGGCTATACAACTTAATACAGTAACTCATTGCCTGTGTGTCAATGTCTGTGAATTGGCTATTTCAATTTTAGTTTCCCAATGTGTGAATATCACAAGATGTGTTTTCATAAATGTGCTTGTATGCATGTGTTGTCAATGTGGATAACCATCAGATGCTATTCAGTGTTGAAATGAGTCAGGAAATGTGTTTATCATACAAGTAGCAACAAATGCTGTGTGAACTTCCCTGAATTTTGGGACAAAAGCATCTCCCATGACAAACCATGCACAGGATAGATAGAGGACGGTTGATTATGGCAATGTTACAAGACTAAGGGCCAGATGTAGCAAAGGTTTTTCCCCATTCTGTGTCTATGGGAAAAAGTGTTCGTACATATGGCCCTAAGCCATCACATGTACTGAAATGTTGGTTACCACTTCCTGGTCACTTGTTTGTATACTACCCATGAGTCAGGCATTTGAAAATGCTATGTCTGTACAGTATTTGTGACACAGAGTCCCAAAACCAATCCAAAAATGTAATGTCACTCCACAGTTTGATTCATATAAATGACCTATGTTTCTCTTGTGGCAGCTGAGGACCAGCAGACCAAGCAGCATGTGTTCACATATTTCCAGTGGTTAATTGCACAAAGGTGTCCAGTTCAAGTGTGTGGCTATGTGTACCCTGTGTCATTATTGGGGTCCATGTTGTCACAGTTACGTGCAGGCCTAGTCATGAGTCTGTGGAGCCATTCCCTGCATTAACAAAGTATCCTTCACAGCTGAATTGAACGAAAGCCAAAGAGGAATTGAGAACACACATGGGGATAGTCCAGCTATGGCACTGCAGAAGTTTTATGAGACTGACAACAGGGCAACCTTGGTGTGCTCACAAAGTTAATGGATCAGTAATTTAAAACTGGCAGGTTTCCTCACAACATTTGTACACAGGATGGCCTCTAAAATTCCCACTGCAACCGGGAACATCCGTGCCTCTGTGCTGATTAATCTCACAGCTATTCACCACGCAAGCCCCATCAATAGGCTAGGGCAGATGTGAATCAGTGTGTGGCCATCAGGGTACAAACATGTTTTGACATTTCATGCACATTAGCAAACATTGGTTGTTGTGCTAGAGGCTCCATACCCAATGCATGCATACAGCCATGGTACTCTGTCACTATTTGTCACTCATGCATACATGAAACCCAGACAAGGGATAGGGCCGGGATTAGGCTATTTGAATACATGTCCCAGACCATGATATGATAAGTAAACTGATTATGCTATACAATGTATTTGAGCATTCATTGTACACCTACCTGACACAATACCCCAGGAGGAAAGTGAGGGCATGGAAAGCAACTATGTGACAAAAGTAGCCACATGGAACCTTTATGGTAACAGAAAGACAGGGACCAATCAGGCTAACAGGTTGGAGGCTCTGTCAGGAATTAACATGACAAGACAAATACATAGTGAGCATGCTGAGACTGGTCAAAGCTGGAACAACACTATGGAAAATGAAAATTGTATTTGTCCTGTGTGCTGCAACGTTACACAATAACCCAAGGCCTGTGTTACACAAGTGATTTATACGGCAATGCATAACAGGGCTATACATATAATGGCAGCTTCTATGCCGTTCCAGGCAGCAGCAAGGGCAGTGCACGTTCAAATGGCTGGTCTGCATGGAAGTGCTCAGAGGTGTGTGCAGCTTCAGTCTCTCACAAGTCCTGTAGATGAGAATCAAATTCAAAGGGCCAACAGTGCCTTTCACATGGGAAGGAATAGACAGGTGATTACAGGTCCTACAGACTACCAGGCAGTGCATTATCTGACCAGAAGTCCATGCAGACAGATGAACAATGACTATGGCATGCCATACTAAAAAGGTAAGCACACTGGAGTCAGAATGTGAGTCTCGGTGTGTGTAGATGAAGGATTATCTGGGTAGAAATAGTCCATTTCCAGGGCCCCCTAGAGAAGGGTGGGGAGAGACTGAAAACATGGCAGTGGCAGGACTTATGACCTGGGATGGCATGTGCAGGGCATGTCTTGTGAGCAATGCTAGTCATACCTGTGGCACTTGTGCTATCCATTTGCAGCTTACATGGACTTCTTATCACACATATTCCTTGCAGAGATAGCTGATGTCACACTTACTGCTGTCAAGGGTCTGGTCATACATTCCTGTTACCAATGCAATAGCACATCCACTGCCTCATGTATGAGGCAGTTTTTTACCTTATGCATGATGGTGTCTTAGTTGTGTGCCATATGCTGCAATGAACCATATTGCCAACATGTATGTGTGCCATAGCTGTGGTCCTCTGATATTACCCTTCAAATGTGAAATGGACAGGATATATGTAATTTACAGTGTGTGTGAAGTTGGGTGTACATTCATACCCATCAAATGTGATGTGGATTTTTCAGCATCCCAACCTGTATATCTGCAATGCTCCATGAGGCTACACTCTGATTATGAATCTTACAGATAATGTGATGCATAAATGATTACCCAGACCATGATATAGTGATTAGAATAGGTGCTTAATGACATATGGTAAGACAGTGGTGATGATGACTATAGTTAAAAGAAGATTTGTACAATGTGTTGTCTCCAACACAATCCTGCTGCAGTGTTTGGATGGTCCCCCTCATGTTGATGGACAACATCCTCCTCTTCCTCCTCTTCAGGCATTTGTGGGTCTGGTTCATAGAGGGGAATGTTCCTCCTTACACAAATGTTGTGCAGGATGGCACAGGTCAAAATGATCTTGCAGACCATTTCAGGTGAGTACAGGAGGCTCCCTCCGGTGATGTTGAGGCACCTGAATCTTGACTTCAGGATGCCAAAGGTCTTCTCTACTATGGTGCGTGTCCTCCGATATGCATCATTATAGGCATGTTCTGATGCTGTGCTTGGGTTTGCAAATGGGTTCATGATCCATGGCTAGATCCCATACCCCTGATCAGCTGAAAGAGAAAATGAGTGAGAACATTTTGATGTTGCTTGCACCATGATTATCACTTTGCATGGCAGTTGTTCTCTTGTGTTGTCTGTGACTCATCTGTGTTTGTGTTACCGTGTGGAATCCTAGGCTTCTAGGGTGTACCATTGGCATTGGGATGTTTCATTATCTGAACTGGTGTTTGGCTGATTGACCTGATGTCAGCGGTATTTTTGTAGACTTGCAGTACATTGTGTACTCCCATGCATTATGTCATGTGAAAGAGGTGTCCATGTGTCTTAACTGGGGGTGACACGATACTTCCATACACAGAATCAATTCCACAGTGGTGGTAACACGGTTGCATCCATATGGCCTGGACATCCCATCAAATTTAACATATGCAATAGAATTTGTTAAACATCAGTGAGGCCCTTCGATTTGGCTAGGTGACATTGTACAACTCATCTCCATAAGTTGGCAGCACTGACGTGTTGACAATTGACAATGCATAAATATCCCATGTGTGACAAGTTCTATGCAGACCTATTTTTCTGCCCTTACCGAGTTGACTCATGTTCAAACATGTACCTACACTACTGAACCTGGTCCAGTTCAGCTGGCTAACTAGGTTGTGAGGTTGACGGTTTGAGTGTCAGAAGGTCCATATGCCTGTACATCTGTTGTGTATATGTGTAATTGTCTCAAACCGTATGTGTAGGAATGTGCACTTTCAATATTGTCATATCAATATGTGTTCTTAGCACAGTCCACTCGCTTATTGGTAGTGGACAATGGCAGGAGTGATGTGAGATATTAGTACAGCCTCAAAGATTCCATGTCCCTTTCATTAGAGTCATCATCATCATGCTATGTGTGTCATGGTCTTATGCCTGCAGCGAAACACATTGCATACCACCTACACTGTACATATTGTTTGGAAGGGTGTGTGATTGAGTGTTATTGATGTGATATTGTAAGATTAATCTTCCAAGTTGTACTGGCAGTTAAGGCCATTTCATTGTCACTGTGTGGTTTTAAATTGGTCCCTTGTGCCCCCTGGAGTGCCATCTGTTGTTATTTGCATCTGTCATTTGTCCCTAGGTGAGTATCCAATTGGGTGAGGCTATCAAACATGCCTAGCAGTGTCACAACCTCATTGTCTTCCTGGCCACGTGTCAATGTAGTGGTTTATGTGTTGTGTGTCCTACAGGGTTGTTGTGCTGTGTGTATATAAGTAGGTTTCTGTACTTACCAACAAGTAGGCCATTGCCATATCATCCATCCTGGAAGTGTTGATTGATGGTGCAGTGGCTGAAGATGAATGAATCATGTACACTCCCAGGATACTTTGCCACGATGTTGGTGATCAATCCCCGGTGATCGACACTTGCCTGCACATTGATGGGGTGTGTGTGCTTCCTGTTGCGGTATAAATGCTCGGTTGCAGCAGGTGGCACAAAGCGTACATGTGTGCAGTCAATGGCACCAATCACGTGTGGAAAGCCGTTGATTTGGTAGAAGCCCTGTTTGGTCTCCTGCTGCTTCTGCTGTGTGTTGGGGAAGCTGATGTGGCAGGGTGTGAGGGAGATGATGGCATCCAATAACTTGGGTAGGAAGGCAGAGAACGAGGGCTGTGAGATCCCGGCAACCAGGGCACCAGTGGTTTGAAATGAGCCACTTGCCAACATGTGCAGGACAGCTAGCAGCTTGGTCTCTGGTGGAATGATGTGGGGTGTCTGCAAGCTGGGTGCCAACAGTGGCTCAATGTTGTGCAGCAGCTGCTGAATGGCTTGCCAGTTGAGTCTGTACCTCTGGATGATGTCTTGTTGCCTGAGTCCCTGAAGGGTTGTCCTGGTCTGGTATATCCTCTCCTGTCTTCTGCGTTGCCTTTGGGGTCCCTGCTGGTGTGGTGGAAGCTGCTCGAGTTGGTACTGTGCTCTGCGTCTTCATGCATGCTGGATGAATAGCACCTCCATGTCTTCCTTTTGGAGCTCTGCTGTTGCTTCTGTGTGTTTTCCTTAAGTACTGGTGTGTTTGCCCTATTTTAACGCCTGCCCTGACCAAGGCGTTATTTTTTAATGCAAATCAGGCTAAGTGTCATTTTCCGCCTCCGCCTCCCGGCCGTGCAGGATTTTTGCGCTGTAGGATAAATATGGCGCACGGGTGTTTAAGTCATTTTTTGGACGGGAACGCCTACCTTGCATGTCATTAACGCAAAGCGGTATCCCACATCCAGAAAATGACGCACACGGAGGAATTTTGACGTTCGCGGGGTCGGGAGTCATAGTATAAATATGGTGCAAGGTTTGCGCCGAATGTGCGTCAATATTTTTTACGTGCATTCAACGTAAACAGAGTATAATTATGCCCCTATGTTTTTTAAAGTGATAGTTTTCAAACATAAATTTAGAAACTTTCATTCTCCAACCACACACCCTGACAACAATGCCAATAAAAAATTAAGAGGCAAGTCAGTTGTTATGTGCACTCTGAGTGGCCTGGGTTTACATTATACATGAACAACACTATGGTTTATTAAATCAAACACAAGAGAATTTTTCATACAGCACACATCCTGAAGTCATGTATTTCAAGATTTTTATACAATAATGAAAAAGGAGGAAAAGCAGCATAAACAATTGCCTAAGTGCCCCATGATTTTGGTTTTATATTGTACAAATCAGACACTAGATACATGTGCTTCGCATTTCCCTACACCTACCTTACCGCCAATCCCTCCCCCCATGCCCCGACCGCCATCCAGCTGGCATCAATTCGGCCCTCTGTCACATCTTAGATCAAACTTGGTCGCTCCTGGAAAAATGTTTGTGAGTACCTATGGCATATACACATATTTACAATTTGTTCAATTGACTAAAAATTAAAAAAACAAAGAATTGAAACAAAAATATCAATAAATCCCACATCATTAATAGTAATCAATATTGCTAATTAAATTCCCCACGGAAAGAAGAACATTTAAAATATTAAAACATATTCATGAACCCCAATATTTAATTAATTGATCGTAAAATGATTCAATTTTTAAAGTAGAAAATAATTAAAATCATTAACATATATGTAAAAAAAATATACTTTATTTTTTAAAAAGTGCTCATCTGTACTAAAAAACACTACTTACTCAAACTCCAAAACTCCCAAGACCCATTTTTACAAAAATCACAGAAATTAATAGTGTTATGTAAAAATAATAAAACAACAAAAATAAAAATTTAAATAATTATGCAAACATAAAAAATAATACAATAGGGTAAGGAGAAATCTGTCTTTTTCTGCATGATCATTCCAGATTTTTCACCTTTAGTTGGATCCTGTATTTTTCTGGCTTTAGAACTCTGTTCACTTTTTCCCTGTTAACCAGCAGTAAAGTGCCTGTGCACTTCATTTTAAACGTGATCAAAATGACATACTCCTAATTGGTATGGTTAACTTATCTATAAGTCTCTAGTATAGGGTGGTACAAAACACACCCAGGGCATTGAAGTTAAATGCCACTAGAGCACTGCAGCACCTATTGTACCATCCCCTATTGTGGCAGTGCAAACATGGCTTCAGGCCTACCATTGTAGCTTGACTCTAGCCGTGTAAAAACTGCAATTCGACTGATCAAAATAACCCCTTTTGAAAATTAAAATCCTCTTTTTTTAAATATTATTGGCACTCTGAACCTTTTAGAGCACAAGTCAGGGTGCTTGGTGTTAGATTTATCAAGGTTTCCATTGCATTGTGCCATGAAAGTGGGCACAAGGGTGATGCAAAACCTAAGTGACATTTATTAAGCCACTCAACGCCACTTTTCGATGCCCTCCTGCATGGCTTGATAAATCTGGATTAACGCAAGGCAGAGTAAGTCGTTTCCTTGCGTTACTCTGCCTCAGGGAGGCGTGCCTTGGGTAGAGCGTGGGTGTTCCCACACATCCACCCATGGATTTTTGCGCATTTTCAGATTTACTTTTTTAGTGGTAGACCTAGGAATACATCAAAATGTTACGCCTCTCTAGGTGAGGACTAACGAGGAGGAATATCTTTATTTCTCCTCGTTTTTCCTCTTTCTACGTGTGCTGCAAATGCAAGGAGGAAAAGGCCTCTAAGATTGTTTTTGCGCAGGAAGGTGTCCCTTCCTACATATAAACAATTCTGCATACGTCACAAGTACCCTTGCAAAATTACTCAAGGATGCCTGTGTTATTGCTAGGCAGTCAAAAGTGTGCCAGCCCTTGGAAAGGACAGCAATGCACTGTATAATGTTAAATATAGTATATTCATGCTCTTTCACGCAGCACAGCAAGGTGGCTTTCTGCGTTGCACTGTGTGAAAAAAATGATAAATATGGGCCACAGTATTTTCAAGTAGGACAAGTAAAAATGTAAAGTTAACATGTCCTTACAGTGACTAGCACCCAAAAGCTATTTTCACCATAGGAAGGCCGACTGGCCCATACCACAGGAAAGAAATATTAAATATGGATACTGTATCTCAAGAATAGGACCAGCTAAAAATGATTAAATATGTATTTTTAATAGTTATTAACAATCCAATTCAATGGTGAAGCTGGATCTTTAATAAATATTGAGGAAAAGAACCTTTTAGAAAGTTACCTTTTCCATGCCTCAAGCTCATGCAGTTCAATTTACATTGGCTCTCTAGCTTCTCAAGGCAAGTAATTAGCCTTGTATAGAGGGGGGGAATGGGTGTGAAATGACTGTATGTTTCCTGCCAAACTTCTATCTCTGGCTTTATTGTGGTACAGTGACTGCTTCAAACTGGATTTCAGAGTTAGATGTGAGAGGGCACTAGGATTACCAGAGTACACTCCCCACACACACCCAACTCTCAGAGCCCAAGTGTAGTGTGGCTGAAGACTTTTGCCATCTTGAAAATGTTCAAAGTGGGTAGTATTAGCCCAAGGAACTTTTACCCCTTTGGTTAGGGTATATACAGGAGTCATTCCCACCCACTAGCTAGTGCCTGGCATAAACTTGGCACCTCCAGGCACCCACTTCAGAACACTTGTGGACCTGTGGAAGAACAGAAGAGGACTGGACCTGCAGTCTGTGACCTTAGAGGAGCCCTTATCAATGGGCCTACTCCCCCCTTGTATCCAGGACAAACAATTTGACGCTAAGGGTCATTTGGCTGACCTTCTGTGTAAGCTACAGGGCAATAACAAGCGGCAAGAGGCTTTCTCCTGAAAGTACCCAACGGTGTCAACTGGACCTAGACCGTACCTGTTTGGTGGCCTCTTCTTGACACCCTGTTAGTCTCTAAGTGGCTACCCTGAAGTCCCGGGGGCTTCAGAAGTGTACTTACTGCTGTGGTGGACTAGGATTTTAAAGACCTGGGGCCAGGTATATGGGTTTTGTGGAGCAGGGCAGTGCAGCAAGTCATCTTTGATATTATTGCAAAAAGATACACTATGCTTGATACTGAAACTCTCAATATTTTTTACTTTAGGAGGAAATTTACTAAAATGTGTTGCAATGCAGCAGAGCAACCAAAGTTGCTGAACTACACTGATTTGCCCCAAAGGCAGAGTGAAAAACAGAGGCACAGCTATTAAGATATGGCACTGTTTTTCTCTCCCCAGCACTGGTGCAAGTTAAGCTGCTGCGTGCCAACACACATACCTTTGCACAAAAGAGCAAGGATGTATGTGTTCTTTCAAACATAGTTTTTATACTGAATTGGAGCCTTCCAGGACAGAAACTGTGCTTCAGCATTTCCCCTCTTTGTGTATGTGTGCTATACAATCCAGTACACATGGAAAAAAAATCTTTAATGTTATGCCTGCATTATGCCTGCCTCGAAGAGGTGTAAGGTTTTGGTCAAATTCCTGTCTACAATTGTTAGTAGATATGGATGCGTCAAAACCCATGGGTGGTTGCAAGGGAAAGTCCAAGTATCATCCATGAAATGCCTCGGGGCAAAGGAGCGCATAATGCAACTTCTGTTACTTTGACCAACTTTCCAACTCAAATCTAAACTGTGCTTGGAAAGTAAATAACGCCACAACACTTTGCGCTCTGTTTGCATAACAAAATTATTGTATATACAATGCAGTGATAATACATTTGGTCCCAGATATTTTGACTGCAATTTTATAGTCTAAAGAAATTCTGTATTTGATATTCATGAGTCATATCCAAGGACAACAGACCTCCATTCCTGCATTTACATTTCCAAATCGGAAACATTTTAGTAGGCAGTGTCCATTAAAGGGACAGAGACTGCTTTTTCAAAAAATGTGTCCCTTTTAGGAAAACACCAGGAGGATCAAGCAGTGGTCATTTTGACCACTACCAGCACCCTCCTTGACCACCTACACAATTCCCAAAGGGAGATCTGTGCAAAGGGTGCAACTTATCCTTTGCAAATTAGTTACCACCCAAGCTTGGCAGGTTATAACTGATCAGTGACTTATGAGCAGCTACTGTGATCACAAATCATTGATACATTCCATTACAAATCTCAAATAAGCATGGTGCTTCTTTGATGCTGCATTCGATTTTCAACTTAAAATGGATTGCAAAGCCCTTTCATGAGTCAAACAGACTTTCCAAACTTGCTTTGTTATTTTGCAAAAAGACGTTTTGTGGTTACAAACTCTGGCCCAAATGTATGGGGATTTGGTGCAAGGCAGTGCAGCGTGTCAAAGTGAAGGGGCAGGAATGTGCCATATCTATGACATATGGCGCATTCCTGTCCTTCCACCTGCGCTGGTCCCGTTTCAGCAGCCTAGCACGCACCATGGTGAAAGGATGTCTGCGTTGTAGGCAGGATTGTTTTTGTGTTGGAAGGGGCACTTTTCTGCAGAAAGTAATCCTGGGAGGCGTTTTCCTCTTTCTATGTGAGCTGTAGAATGCAGCAAACATAGAAAGAGGAAAAAACAAGGAGATATAAAGATACTTCTCCTCGTTGCACCTCCCATAGTGAGGTGTACGGTTTTGATGGATCCCCAGGTTTACATGGCCCTGTAAATCTGGCAATGCATTAAAATCTATGGGTGTTGCGTGGGAATATCCACCGCAACGCCCATGGAACACCTCCCTGAAGCAGAGTAAGGCAATGCAGCGATTTGCGCTGCCTTTCCTTACTCCACATCTCTGAGGCCATTCAAAGCCACGCAAAGTGGCTTTGCGTGGCCGCATAGATATGTGTGAGAGGTTTGCACCACTGCTGCATCACTAAAAGTGACGCAACACCGATGCAAGCCTCTCATAAATTGGCCTTTATGGGGCATATTTATACTTTTTGATGCAAAACTGCACTAACGCAGTTTTGCACCAAAACGTTTAGCACCAGCTTGCTCCATTCCTGAGCACCAGCTGGGCACCATATTTATGGAATGGTGCAAGCCGTTGCGAAGGATGGGATAGCGTAAAAAATATGAAGTTAGCCAGGTGGGGTTGGCGGTATGGGAGAAGGGGGTTTTGCACCAACAAATGACGTTAGGCTGGCTAGAGTAAAAAAAGATTACTCTAACTAGCCTAGCGTAATTTTCTAACGCAAAACAATCCATACATATCACTTGACTCCTGTCTTAGAAAAGACAGGAGTTAAGCCCACCACCCCAATGGCCAGCACAGGGGACCAGTGTCCCCTGGGCATGGCCATTTCACAGTGTGCCATGCAGGGGGGTCCAAGTTGGGCCCCTGATGGCACTTTAATTAAAAAACAAAATACTTACCTATACTTACCCTACTTTCTGGGACGGGGTTCCTCATCCCTCGGTGTCCCTCTGGTGTGGGTGGGGGTGTTCTTGGGGCTTGAGGAGGGCACCTGTGGACCCATTCCATGGTGTTTAACTATGGAAATGGGTCCACAGGTCCCCTAACACCTGGTCTGAACCAGGTGTTGAATAATGGTGCAAAGCAAGCTTTGCTCCATTATTTAGCCCCTCCTCCCAACCGTCCATCATTTTAGCACGTGGGGATAAATATGGGTCTATGGGGTTAGCACAATTTTTTAGATGGGAATGCCTACCTTGCATCTCATTGATGCAAGATAGGTTCCTGCATCTAAAAAATGGTGTGTTTTGTGGATCGTAGAATTTGCGACCACAAAACATTTTTATACAAGAAGACCTGATGTTGATAGAAACTGGAGTTTGCCGCCTTAATTGGGAGGAGTTTTCTGACCTATGCATTTATATTTTACTTGTCTGTTTTTTAGATGCTATATGAGCTCTGAAGTGCACGCACGTTTTTCTTATTGCCCCAGTTCACTGCAAAAAAAAAACGCCAGTTTAGCCTCATACTCCCTTCACCTCGGCGCCCCCGCCTTCCCTCTTTTTTCTTCTATTAATGCAAGGCCCTGAAGGTGCTGTCCTGGACACTGGGAGCAGCTACAGCAGCGAGGGCCTCTCTGGTGTCCCACATTCAGACAGTCTGGCCGCCACTGAGGTCAGCCAGATGTTTGTGGGAACCTGAGAAGCCCGAGCCCGTCTGTCTGCTGACCCATTAACCCTTCCCGCACGGTGAAATCATCGGTTACTTGACACAGGCCCAGATGCGCCGAGGAGGAGGGCGTCTGTGGGGGGCGGAGCGGAGACCCTGCAGCAGGAGACTGATACGCATGAGCCAGCTCTGCCAAATATATCACACTGAACTTATGCTTCATTGGCATGACTAAAGCACACAAGTCTTCCAAACCAGCGTTAGCCCCTTTTGTGGGGCTTTGTGTTTAAGGCGTACCATAATGTGCTGTTTAACCAGCAGGTCTTGCATCTTTTGTTCATCACTTCGTTTTGGAAAATCTGTGGTTTTCATTTCAAAGCCTTTGTTATTTCAAATTGGAAGCAACGTATGCGTAAAAGGGAGTTTCCGGTTTTATAAGGTCCACGCTGCACTGGTTACAGCATCTACTTTCATGTCGTTTCTATTTCCCTTTGTCAGCCTCTACTTCCGGCCCATGCTGTCCTTTGGCCATTATTTGTCCTACCGGCACAACAAAGCATTCTGGGACACTACAATAGAATCACAGACAGAACTGTCTGTGACAACACTCACGAAGCATATAAGAATATTTCCAGAAAGGTAATAAGTAACATATTGGGTTCAGAATTAGTGGGAAGTTCTACTTACGGGGTAAACAAAATCCTTTATGGAATGAGGAATCTTAGTCCTCTTTTAGTGGCCTGCCAGCCGCACCGCGCCCTTTGAGAAACAATGCCTTGTAGCTGTTGTGTGGTTTAACCGGTAGACTACAGTCAATCTCCAGCAGTGGTAAGAACTCAAGTCATACACAGGAAGAGGAAGTAGAGGGAAAAAGGATTCTGTAAAATTGAACAAAAGGAATGTCCTCGAAAGCAGTCCTTGAAGGCTGAAGGGGAGGTCAACAGTAACCTCTCCCTCCAACGCCCTTCGTACAGGTTCCTGCTCCGATCTGGTCCAGCAGGGTAAGCAGTGTGAGCTGGAATGAAGCATCGTTTGTGGTTGAACTCAGGTGGTACAGGCGAGTCGGCCTCAGTCAGAGGTTAGAGGAGTCCAATGGCTCAATGTCACGGCATCCTCCTTGATGGAGCTCTCCAGTCGGGACAGGTTGGAGATGGCCAACTAAAGGCTCAGTATTTCTGGTAGTTCAACTCCTTGTGTTTCAAATATGTCACTTAATTGATGGTGGAATGAGTTTGCAACTAATCCACATTGTGCAACACTGCAGAGGCGACTTTGGCTTGTCCAGAGCTCCTATGGAATCAGGATTCTCTCTAATCCGCCTTGTAATCCAGACCCAACACCAGGCAGCCAACTGAGTAGTGTCAATGCCTTGGCTATTTATGTGGCCAGTAAGGCAATAGCTTCGCTGCCACCCAGAGTCTCTCGCAAGAAAGGGGAGATGCAGGTGAGAATAAGCCCCATCCAGCACTTCTTCTCCCCGAGATTATGGAATTCTTCCTTCAGTCTCCCCACTTCCAACGTCTTCATGAACCTTTCTTTGCCACCCCTCCCTACCAGGAGGGATCAAATTGCACTAGAGATACCACTGTTGCAGTCTCTATGTTGTCCACTTTCATTTAAAAGTACACCAGGCTCCATTGCAGGAAATAAAATCAAAAAGGTGAATGGAGACTTCTCAATGAAGAACTCAAGACCTACCCCTGCGCCCTCCTGCAATTAGCTGGGCCCTCCCTGTATCGCTCAAGGAATTTATAGGAATACTTGAGGGATTATTTTACACAAAAGAGGGCCGATGTTGACAAGGTTGATAGAACAGACTTGGTGACAGAGGATGAGACATGGGATTGTATTACACTGAGTGCCCTGGGGCACAACATTTGCACACACTTTTTGACCCCCCCAGACCATATTGGTATTACAGAAGGGGTAGCAGATCCTTGCACTTTGACGTGGCCCATGCAAACGAGGAAATAGTTGGCTGCCTCTCCCATGCTGTATTACAGGCACGGGGCAAAGAAGCTGCCAGAGTCGCACTGAATGTGTGCCACAAACCGATGACACACCGTCAGTGTGCCCCTGATTGACCCCTCTTTGAAAGATCTCCCCACAGAACAGTGCAGTCTCTCACAAAGCTTGCCTACAGAGGAATCTCTGCACCCCACGTCTGTAGTGAAAGGCAAGCCATTGGCTTTAAACATCTGGTCCATCTTTTACTAATGTGCTGCCCTACACATTTTCAGGTACAAGTTTGCTGCTTTGATGGGCACTGCACATTCAGTGTAGTAGGGTGCAGGCTTCTGTTCTGCGCCTGGTGCACCCAGTGAGCCAGTGCTTAATTTGTAAATAAAAAGGTGCTGGTGCGCAAAACCCTCCTCAAACACGTGGCTGCTGCAATTAAATGTGCGAGCACGGAATACTGAGACAGCATAATCCTGAAGCCATCTTGGGCCTCTCCAATCCATTTAAAGCCACTCCCTGCCCCTTCAACTCACTCTTGCAGCGTTCTACTTTCTCTCTTTGTGACGCTTTTTCGTTTTTCCATTAATCCGCCTTTCCCATATGTGTCTTTGGCTCCAGCAAATGCTCGAGGCAGAAGAATAAGCCCCGGCCCTCACAAATAAGTGCCGGTGCTCAGCACCGGAAACAACAAGCACAAATTAAGCACTGCAGTGAACGCTGCGACGCAGCACAGTCCGGGGCAGTGCTCATTATCTGTAGTACTTGCCCTGGTCGGCTGTCAAATACAGCACAATAAAATTAATGAAAACTTGATGCTCCCTTCCCTGAGAGTTCAGACTAGTGCTCTGATTTGACAGGAAGTTTCTTTGTTAGATATTCTATCCAGGAGTATATCTATCAGTAGCTCATGCGGAGTAATCACATCAGGGCTCAGAAGCGAAAGGAACCCACAACCACCCAATAATGACTGTCTTCATTGAATTAACAAGCGCCCATTCTACTTCCTTGCATTAAAGCCCATGGCTCACATTATGTTCCTGGTTCTTTTCAGATGCTTCAAACAAGGTTTGAGGAAAACACAGAAAATTTGGTGGATTAGTGAGGAATCTAATTTTCAAAGTATGTTTTTCTCTTATCCCTCCCCTCCACACAATTCTGTACCAACAATGGGAGGTGCAGAGTGTTTGAGTATTTAGTATTTGACTAGAGAGCAGGAGCATCTTGAGAAACACTGCATAGAGCTATGTGACGTGAGTTCATCAACACCTAGTGTTGGTGCGTTTGGAAAAGTTGATGGATCACAACAGGTGGGATAAGGCAAAAATGGCAGTGTATACAAAGGGTATGTTATACATGGTGCACATTTCTTTGGGAGTGCAGCGTCTGTCTTTGATTGGATTGGATAAGCTTGGGAGAGTAATTTATAACAGGGTGCAAGTTATAAAAACAAAAAAAGTGTAGGGCCCAAAGTTTTTACTGTTCCCTATCATCTCCAACCTCCATATGGAGCCGCTTGGTGCTCTACTCACAGATAACTGCATCAAGATTAACTAATATGCAAATGAATCACTACTCAACTTGAGTCTCGTCTGCTTCAGACATCCAGGTGTCAAACCGTGTCTGCACGTTATACAGACCATGATATCCAGTAAATGCCTGAAGCTCAACCCAATGAAAATAGAATTCTAGTACCTCACCAAGAACAGCAAACCAGAAGCAGTACAAACCAGGGTCAATGACACGAACCTTGACAGCTTTGAGCCTCAGCTTTCACTGAATGCCAAGTCACTTGGATTCACGCAGCCCAGAAACCTCACCCTAAAGAAATACTCTACCAAGAAACAGAAATGGTCTGGCATCAGCTCGCTCCCAAAGAAAGTAAAACTGTTCTTCTAGAAAGCGACATCAGAACTGCCTTTCAAGCTCTCCTACTCTAGCATCTGGATGGTGGTAACACCTGCTCCGTGGCCTCCCACATCCCACACTGGCACACCCTAAAAGCATCCTACACACCATGGCATGTCTCATCAAGGGCATAAAGTAATATGATAATTTTATCCCCATACTGATGGGTTTAGGTTCTCCATGGCAGCCCACACCATCTTCAAAACCAGATGCATCACTTACAAAGCCCTCACAACCAGCCCCCTCGCATATCTTTCAGATGAGCTTACCATATCTGGTGGATCTCAGTATACCCACAGCCAGGACACCATCAGCCTACAGACTAAGAAGTGTAAAAAAATAAAAAAAACAAGACAGTAGGTCTTTGCCATCTTTACACCCTGTACCTAGAACAATGTTCTCTTATCCTTCATGACTGCTACAGCACTGCTCCAATTTGGGAAAATGTTGAAGATGCACCTTTTTTAAAGAACACTACATCACTACACATTAACAGTCCACAAACCAGCTGCCTCTCCTATCACTCATTGACTTTATGCTTGTCTGTGACCCCATACAGCTTTCAGCTGCCTTTTGACTAGGTTGCCACTATAGAAATAGCCCATGCAAATATACATACATACTAGGAGCCCATTACCGCACTGTTGAATGTTGGGTTTTCTGAATGAGGATGCCTAGTCTTGCCGCTTCATTTTCTTCCACTACCTTATATTTCCCTTTTCTTTTTGTCTTGCCTGTTATTTTTCATTTCAGCTTTCTCCATTTCTTACTGTTTGCTATCTTTCTCTTCCTCCTTCCTCCCTTTTATGCTTTCCTCTTTCTTGCTCAAAGTATAAAGATGAAACATAAGCTCCGGTGCCCAGAAATGAGTGTTGATGCCCATTACTGGTGCTAAAACGTCCCTTTATGATAATTTATTACACATCAGGACTCGTTTCAGGCCAATGAATCTTTTGACCCAGTTGAGAGACACCTTAGGACGAGATAGCTAATCAATATGTCAATCAATACATCAATAATGTCTTCAATATTTATCACAACAATACATTTCACTTTAGTCAAAGTCATTAATCAATTCAAAGCCACTACCATGACCTTGCAATCATGAATAAACACACCAGTTTAGTAGAATTTTATGAAGTTTTATTCCCTATTGATTACAATTCTAAAAGCAGATGCGTTAATCTCAGAACCAAGAAACATAATAGCATAGTCACGATATGGCAACTTTGATAAGATTTCATTAAGGCGAGAATCACAAACATCAGAACATAACACGGCGTGAACATAGATCAATTTATCAGAGTGTCAATAACGCGTCGGTTCAACAAAGCATAGTTTCGGTCGTTTGTCTATTTGCGTCAGTTTTGTGAACACCTGTCCTAACCACTGATTAGCATTCGCATGTTGGACTTCATGCAAAACAATTTAGAACACCAATTTGGAAAACATCTAACTATGGTCCCTGTCAAAAGTAAGCAGATGGTACCTAGAAAGGAAAAACAAACAGACAAATCACAATTGCATTGTCATAATTACCCTCCAAAGTTTAGGTCAGCGCACAGGTTCAGTCTTCGTCTTCAGGACATCAGTCAAATCGCCATCAGTCAGAATTCAGCTCCAGGGCAATGATGGGGGCACTTCCCTCATAAGGAGGCAGAGTGTAAATGGGAAATCTAAGGACGAGGATAGTTCTAAGCGAACCAATAAGTCACCAAACAGAGTGACAACGTTTCTGGATAAAATCAATATCATTCCCTAACCCACCTAAATGGCTCCCCGTGTCATGGGTTTTTATCCCTTTTTCGTTGTACATTCCCCCAAAATTCTATTGGACATTGGTTATACCCCACTATCTTTAATCTATTAGAAAATACATTAGGTCATTAATCTTTCACCCCATATTATTTTACAAGTCTTTCATTGGTTCTCCTGTTCGATGTCTTCAGAGGTGGCACGTCCGGTATGATTTCATCTTTCTGTAATTCTTTGTACATCTTTTGGTCAGTAGCTCCATTGTCTTCACCAGTTTGAATGACCTTGTACATTACATTAATCTACACTGTTGCATTTTGTTTTCACCTTACAAGCAATGAAGAATTCGTGAGAACGGATCTAGCATGGTTACATTCGGCTTTTAGTTTGAAGAAAACAAGAGGTCATGTCCTTTTGCGAGTCAGCACACTGCAAGATAGGAAAAATACATTTAAAATGAGAGCCAAGCAGCTAAGCTTCGGCTCATGCTAACTTAAGGCCTACAAGGATTTCAGCACAAATTCAATAACGTAATCATTAATAATTAGTATAAAACTCATTCAGTATAATATTTTATAATCATTTTAGTCATTTTATTAGTTCACGTATATATTGGCGGCCACTCCCCGTGGTCACATTTCAAGTGCACGTTTGAACAAAATACATCAATACAATTACTTAAGCGGCATTACCACACACTAGTGCATAAGCATTTCATGTTAATATAAATTATATAAGCTACGCTCTCACTGGCAACTACTGGCAAAATGAAGCCCTCTTTTGTCCGATGTGTTGATCTCCAGGCTGAAGGAGGTGGGCTTTATGAGTGATCTTGGTCATGGGGCGGGTGGAAGCCCCCCACTGCACAGCAGGGAGTCTTCCAGTCAAGTGGTAAGGGGAGAGTGAAGAATCTGGGTCAGGATGACCCGCGTGATCGTTCAGGAGGGACTAGGAAATGCTAGTTGTAGGAGAGCATAGTTTGTGATGGGGTGTTGTGGAACCAGTGGGGAGAGACAGTAACATGGACATAAGGTTCCAACATCTACCTCAAAGGCCAAATGAAGTCATTTTTTCACAACCCTGTTTGTTTTTTCAAAAATTGCCAACCAGCTTAGTGTTGGGAGGTCTGAGTCGTTTAAATAGAGTTTGAGAAGTAAAGCTGATGACCGTACAAGGGGTAGCATGAGAACTATGGAAGACAAACTAGAAAGCCACTGTAGTAGTCACATTTAGTCATTAGCAGAGTCTTAAAGAGGGACTGGGCTTGCAGAAGGGTGAGGTGAGAGTAGATCTCTAGTGGTGGAAAACAGAGTAACTCCACCATTATTGAAGGTTCCTGAAAAAGGTGATGGAGTAAGACCGCCAGGGGCAGTGGCAGGTGTATGGCTGGAAGGGATGGCTGGAAGAGAAGGATACACAGCCGTCACCTTTGTGAGAATGGAGATGGCAGCTGTTGAAGTGCCTTCTTGATAGGTCAGTGATAGTAGTTGAAATGACAATTCTATTCTGCTCAAACCACAAAATGAAAAATATTTGAGTTTTAGCTCACACATGTAATGAAACAGTGCACCAGAATGGACCACAGAGTCCACACCATGCCTTATTAATTCTGAGGATTTTAAAGCGGCTCTCAACACTTCATCAAGCATCTGCCAAGGACTTTTACCTTGCCTTAAGTGTGGGAACACCCCCGCATAAGGGGCATCCGAGGAATTCCTTCTGTAGGAACTGGAGAGGGAATCCATGGGATTCGCTCTATGGTGAAGTACATCTACGCAAGGTCATTCTTTTGATTTCCTTGCTGGTGGAAGACTTGGCGTTTGAGGGAGCTAGATCACAAGGTGGCGGTGTAAGCCACTCGCCCACAATGCCATCTGATGCAGAAAGATGCTGCAGGGGGCACCTGGCCTCTCACTAATGGTTAACCCATCTGCTCCAACTGCTTGCCTCTGCTATATGGCCATGTACTTCTCCAGGGCGTGCCTGCTCTGCAGCGAGCTGCTGGGCCCATTGCCACGGGCATCTGGCGGGTCTGACATTCTTAAAGTATCAAGATCATCCTATATAATACAGGCAACTAAGTAATGGCACATGTATACCGCTTTGTATCGAACATATCTCCAAACATGTCAGTTTGGATGATAGTTTTTCTTTTATTTTGTGGGCATAGTATATTCTGAAGTGCCATGTTACGCACTATATAAACAATAATTAATGCAGCAAAAGAGTTTGTCCGGCAGCATAAATAATAGAATATGAAGTCAAAGTTAATTTATGCTGTTAATTAAAACACTGGCACAATCTCAGCCTGTACAAGTGATAGTTACAATTTAATGAAAGTTTGAAAAGAGTTAGGGATGTCATACGCACTCTGACACATTCCCTTCAGCGAAAGCACTCTAATTTAAGACAAAACATTCCTGCAAAGAAACTAGAAGCAGTGTTGTCCTGGTGTGCAAGAGCCTGTTCTGGCTTCCAAGATGTCTGTGCTGAGTTTGTTTGTTTTATAAAATCAATAAAGATGAAAGAAAACTGTTGATTGTACTGTAGTGTAGTTTTTTGTGTACTGTATGTGGAAAATGTTAAATTGTGACACATTGACTGCAATTGTGTGGTGTTGACTACATCTGTGTGGAGATAAATTATATTGTGTGAAGTTGCGTGGTGTCGAGTTAAGTGGCATGGTGTGGAATTAGTTGGGGTTAAGTGGAATTATGTGGTGTATGGTGGAAGTAAGTGGAATTATGTTACGAGGAATTGTGTGGAGTGGTTTGGAATTGTGTTGTGTGGAATCATGTGTTGTGGAATTATGTGGCAGAGTGGGATTAGGTGGCATGGCGTGTATTTATGTTGCCTGGAGTGGAATTCTGTGCGGTGGAGTAGAATTATGTGTAGTGAGGTAGAATAATGTGGCATAGAGAAGAGTAGAATTATTTGGCATTGAATTATGTGTCTTAAATTTGTGTTGGATTGAGTGGAGTGAAATTATGTGGTATGGAGTGTGGTGGAATTATGTGGAATAGAAAGGAATTATGTGTTTGTATGAAAAACAAAGGTGAAAGCTTGGTTGATTGTGTATGAATGTTGCTGTTTGTATACTTATATGAAAAAGGTTGAATTTGACATACTGACTGCAAATGTGTGGCACGGACTGCAATCATGTGGAGACAAATTATGTGGTGTGGTGGAACTGTGTTGTGTGGAGTAATGTGTTGTAGAGTTGAATTATATTGCTCAGAGTGGAATTATGCTGCCCGGAGTGGAACTAAGTGGAATGGAATTATGTGAAGTGGAGTGGAATTATGTGTAGTGGAGTGGATTTATGTGGCATGGAGATCAGCGGAATTATTTGGCATGAAATTATGTACCATGTGGTGGAATTATGTGGCATGGTATTATTTGACGTGGAATTGTGTGGCACTGCATGGCATTGTTTGGTGTGGAATTGTGTGATGTGGAATTCTCTTAGGTGCAGTAAAATTATGTGGAGTGGAGTTATGAAGCATTATCTTGGTGCTGCAGTTGAAGTACGACAAAGTCTATTACCCTGAGAACAAAAGTCAGAGAACTGACTCCCATCCCAGACAGTTTTAACGGATGCAATTACTTTGTAGGTGCTTTCGTTGCGCTCTAGAGCATTGATAGCCACATATGACACACTTAAGGCACGCAAAATAATGGCAGGTGCCCCCAGGGACACATAAATTGCCTCACAATGCCTGCATGGGCATCCGTTTTACACATTGCATTTTTTTATGATACTATATTGCACTCTGAGTGAAATTGCTTTTGTGCCATGGTTAGTTCTTTAGTATATTTTCCTGATTTGAAAGTATTGATTTCTATCCATGACACTTAATATATGTAACGAGTTTGTGGGTGCTTCTACATTCTTAACCCCTTCCCAGCCAAGGATGTAGTGGTTACGTTAGGTAGTGCGCGCTGAGGTGCCACAGACGTAACCACTACATACTGGAATAGGCCCTCGGGGGAAGCGCTGGCGCTCCCACGAGGCCCACCCCACCCCCTCAGAGCAGGGCTGGAAGGGGAACTGCTTCCCATTCCACCACCGACCCCCCACCCCAGTGACGTCTGATGACATCAGCACTCAATTGCTCTCTGACCTCATCAGAGTTCACCTCCCATCGATGCAGAAGAGAAATGCTCAGCATTTTTCTTCCGCTTGGGAGGAGGGGGCAGGCAGAGGCATGAAAGGAAAGGCCTTTCCTTTCCTTTCATGTCTCTGCAAGCATTTCTCCTGCCCAATCGCGATGCGATTGGGCAGCAGAAATGCCCACTAGACACCAGGGAAATATATATTTTTTTATACTTACTCAAGGGCTGCTCCCCAGGGGGCAAAATTATTTTTAGGCCGTTTCTGCCCCACCACTAGACACCATGGATTTTTATTTTTTTGTGCCAATTTCACACAAGGGGAGCGACCCTGGGGGGGAATTTATTTTAGGGCATTTCTGCCCCCCCTTGGGGGCATATCGGCTTATTTTATTAGGCCAATCTGCCCCCAAGGGGGCAGAAACCACTAGACACCAGGGATTTTTTATTTTTTTGCGCCAATTTCGCACAAGGGGAGTGACCCCTTAGGCAAGGGTCGCTCCCCTGGGGGGGGGATTTATTTTAGGCCATTTCTGCTCCCCTTGGGGGCAGATCGGCCTATTTCTATTAGGCTGATCTGCTCCGGTGGGGGGGGGGGGGGGGCAGAAACCACTTAGGCACCGGGGATTGGTGTGTGTGTGTGTATGTGTCGGCAAGGTTCGCTCCCCATGGGGGCACATTACTGTTGACCATATCTGCCCCCCTGGGGGGCAGATCGGCCTATTTGTGGAAGGCCCATCTGCCCCCAAGGGGGGGCAGAAAGACCACCAGAGACAAGGGAAGATCTTTTTTTCAAAATAAGAGGGTGGGGGTATGGCCATACCCCCACTCAAATAAATGGGGCCAAAGTTGTATTGCCCACCAGTGGGCAGATGGGGCAATTACTCCCTATCCACACCCCGGTGGGGCAGAACGTCTATTAGATGCCAGGGAATTAAATAAACAAAAATAGTGTGATGGTTATGCCCCCACCCCAACTTAAGAGGGTAACAGTCTTTCAGCTCTCCCCCGCACACTAAAACATCTTATGCCACGGCAAGCAAGAGGACATTTGATTATTTTGGGTTTTGGTTTTACATTTGGGCCGTGAGAACTTGGCTAACTCTCAAAATCATCCCGCTTGGAATGGTGAGGGCTGCACTTTTTGGACTTTGGGACGCTGCCATGTAGAAAAATCCACAAGACCTGGACACATCTGACAACTAAACATCTGGGTGAGTCCAGGGTGGTGTGCTTCACATGCACCCGCACCGTTTTCTTCCCACACTGCCTTGCAAACCTTCAATTTTGCTGGAAATTACACATTTTTACCACATTTTTGTGATGAAACGTTCCGGAATCTGCAGATATCCACAAAATTCCTACCACCCAGCATTGTGTCATCTATACCAATAAAATCTTTGCCCCTCTTAGCCTAAAATTTTTTTTTTTTCCAAACTGCCCTTTTGGTCCCACTTTGGTTCCCCCTCAATTTCAACATGTTTTTGGCTCTTCCCTGTCACCGGCACTTGGCCCACCTACACAGGTGAGGTATAATTTTTACGGGGAGACTGAGGGGAACTCTGGGTGGTAGGAAATTTATCCCGGTGCGGTGATCCCACACAGAAATATGGGAAAAATGTGATTTTTTTTAGCTAAATTTGAGGTTTGCTGAGGATTCTGGGTAAGAAAACTTTGGGGTCACACCTCCCTGGATTCCCTCGGGTGTCTAGTTTTCAGAAATGTTTGGGTTTGATAAGTTTCCCTATATGGCTGCTGAGCCCAGGACCAAAAACACAGGTTCCCCCCTAACCCTCCCTGCAAAAACAGGTAGTTTAATATTTGATCATTTTTTATGTGTCCACATAGTGTTTTGGGGCATTTCCTTTCGGGGGCACGAGGCCTACCCACACAAGTACCATTTTTATCGGGAGACTTGGGGAAACGCTGGGCGTAAGGAAATTTATGGCTCCTATCATATTCCAGAATTTCTCCATCAAAATGTGAGGGAAAAGTGTGTTTTTTGCAAACTTTAAGGTTTGCAAAGGATCCTGGGTAACAGAACCTGGTGAGAGCCCCACAGGTCACCCCATCTTGGATTCCCCTAGGTGTCTAGTTCCCAAAAATGTGCAGGTTTGGTAGGTTTCCCTAGGTGCCGGGTGAGCTAAAGGCCAAAATCTACAGCTAGGCACTTTGAAAAAAACAGGTCTGTTTTCTTTGGGAAAATGTGATGTGTCCACGTTGTGTTTTGGGGCATTTCCTGTCACGGGCGCTAGGCCTACTCACACAAGTGAGGTACCATTTTTATCGGGAGAGTGGGGAAACCCTGGGTGGAAGGGGATTTGTGGCTCCTCTCTGATTCCCGAACTTTCTGTCACCGAAATGTGAGGAAAAAGTGTGTTTTTGGCAAAATGTAAGGTTTGCAAAGGATTCTGGGTAACAGAACCTGGTGAGAGCCACATCTTGGATACCCCTAGGTGTCTAGTTTCCAAAGATGTGCAGGTTTGGTAGGTTTCCCTAGGTGCCGGCTGAGCTAGAGGCCAAAATCTACAGCTAGGCACTTTAAAAAAACACGGCAGATTTCAATGAAAAATGTGATGTGTCCATGTTGCGTTTCCTGTCGCGAGCATTAGGCCTACCCATGCAAGTGAGGTACCATTTTTATCAGGAGACTTGGGGGAACACAGAATAGCAAAACAAGTGTTATTGCCCTTTGTCTTTTTCTACATTTTTTCATTCCAAGTGTAAAAAGACGTCGATTTGAGAAATGCCCTGTAATTCACATCCTAGTATGGGCACCCCAGAATTCAGAGATGGGCAAATAACCCCTGCTTCTCAACACCTTATCTTGTGGCCATTTTGGAAATACAAAGCTTTTCTTGATACTTATTTTTCACTCTTTATATTTCACCAAATGAATTGCTGTATTCCCAGTATAGAATGAAAACCCATTGCAAGGTGCAGCTCATTTATTGGCTCTGGGTACCTAGGGTTCTTGATGAACTTACAAGCCCTACATATCCCTGCCACCAGAAGAGTTCAGCAGATGAAACTGTATATTGCTTTCAAAAATCTGACATCGCAGGAAAAAGTTACAGAGTAAAACGTGGAGAAAAATGGCTGTTTTTTTCACCTCAATTTCAATATTTTTTTATTTCAGCTGTTATTACCTGTAGGAAACCCTTTTAGGATATACAAAAATTACCCCTTGCTGAATTCAGAATTTAGTCTACCTTTCAGAAATGTTTAGCTTTCTGGGATCCAGCATTGGTTTCACACCCATTTCTGTCACTAACTGGAAGGAGACTGAAAGCACAAAACATAGTAAAAATGGGGTATGGCTCAGTAAAATGCCAAAATTCTGTTGAAAAGTTGGGTTTTCTTATTCAAGTCTGCCTGTTCCTGAAAGCTGGGGAGATGGTGATTTTAGCACCGCAAACACTTTGTTGATGCCATTTTCAAGGAAAAAACAACAAGCCTTCTTCTGCACCCCTTTTTCCCATTTTATTATATTTTTTTAACGAAATTTTCACTGTATTTTGGCTAATTTCTTGGTCTCCTTCAGGGGAACCCACAAAGTCTGGGCAACTGTAGAATCCCTAGGATGTTGGGGAAAAAAAGGACGCAAATTTGCCGTGGGTAGCTATGTGGACAAAAAGTTATGAGGGCCTAAGCGCAAACTGCCACAAACAGCCAAAAAAAGACACTGGGGGGGAGGCCTGGCAGAGAAGGGGTTAGGGAATAATGTGTCCTGGTAGGTTGGACATATTAATTGCTTCAAACTGCCAGCATGGGGTGAATGCAAAGTATCCCCTTGCAGCTTCTATATTGCACATTGCACTTTCTACAAAAATGTATTACACTCTCTGTGAAATTGCTTTGGAAAGTTTTGGATCAAAGTTTTTTAAATATTTGCCATGATTTTAAAGTATAGATTTCCATCCATGACACCATAAGTGTATGTAACCAGTTGGTAGGTGCTTCTGTCGGTCTCTGGAGTATTGATTGCTATATATGACACTCTCAAGGCAGGTGCTGCCACAGATATATAAATTGCTTCAAAACGCCAGCGCAGAGTGAATGCAAAATATCCCCTTCAGGTGTTGGTTTTGCACATTGCACTTTTTTTGCAACTGTATTGCACCTTCATTGAAATGGTGTCGGAATGCTTTGAATCACGGTTGACTTTTTAAAATATATTTGTTTTAACGAGATGTACCGGAAATACATCTTATGTGTTGTGACAATATTGTGAAGATATTATCTATTCATACAATAAACGTACTTATAATAATATTAATAAATGTAGCATGGAGTGTATCAGAACTATGTGGAATAGAATGTAATTATGTGTTTGTATAAAAAAACTAAGATGAAAGCATGGTTGCTTGTGAACTAGTTTAACTGTGTGTTGTATGTAGAAAATGTTGAATTGTGACAAACTGACTGCAATTGTGTGGCATGGACTACAAAAATGTGGACATAAATGATATAGTGTGAAGTGGAATTATGTGGCCTGGTGTGGATATAGGTGGCATGGTATTAAAATTATGTGGTGTGTAGTGGTATTAGGTGGAGTTGAGTGAAAGTATGTAGTGTGGAATTGTGTTGTTGGGTAGTATGTGTCAAGCAGTTGTATTATGTGGCATGGAGTCAAATTATGTGGAGTGGTTTATGTGTTGTGGAGAGGAATTATGTGGCAAGGAGTTGAGAGGACATTTGTCATGGAATTATGAGCAGTGGAGTAGAAATATGTGGTGTTGAGTGGATTTGTTTGGTGTGGAATTGTGCATCTTGGGGTGGAATTATGTGGTGTTGAATTGCATAGTGAGGAATTCTGTGGTGTGGAATTGGTTTGTGTTTAGTGGAGTGTAATTAGGTGGCATGAAGTGTAGTGGGATTATGTGGAATGGAATGGAATTATGTGACATGGAGAAGAATTATATGGTGCAGTGGAATTATGTGGGCAGTGTGGAATTACATGGAGTGAAGTGGATTTATGTGTAGTCAAGCACAATTATGTGGCACAGGGTGGAGTGGAGTTATGTTGATTAGAATTACATGTTTCGGAGTAGAATTATGTAGTGTGGTGTAAAATTATTTGCCATGGAATTGTGGAGTGGAGTGGAATTATGTCGCATGAAGTGGAATGGACTTATGTGGCATGGAATTATGTGCTGTGGAGTGGAATTATGTGGTCCTGTGTTGATTTATTTGTTGTGGGATTATGTGGGGTGGAGTGGCATTATGTGGTGTTGAATTTGGTGGTGTCGGATTGTGTTGAGTTGAGTGGAATTATGTGGAGAGCAAATATGTGGCATGCAGTGTAGTGGCATTATGTGGAATGGAATGGAATTATTTGCCAAGGTGTGGAATTATGTGGAGTGGAATTATGTGGGGGTAGTGGATTTGTGTGGCGTGGAATTAAGTGGCTTTTTTGTAGTGGAGTGGAATTATGTGTCATGGAGTGGAATTATGTAGAAATTATGTGACATAGCATGGAAGTGTGCGGAGTAGATTGGAATTGTGAGATGTGGAATTGTGTGTAGCATGGAGTGGAACTGTGTGATGTGAAGTGCAATTGTGTGGAGTGGTGTGGAATTATTTGGTGTTGAATGGAATGTTGTGGTGTGGAGTAGAAATATGTGAAGTGGAATCATGTGGTGTGGAATAGAATTTAGTGGTGTGGAGTGGAAATATGTGGAGTGGAATTATGTGGTGTAGCGTGTAATTGTGTGGTGTGACAGAATTGTGTGGCATAGAATTGTGTGGCATGGATTTGTGCTGTGTTGAGTGGAGGTGAATTATGCGGCGCACAGTGGAAATATGTCTGTCAGACTGGAAGTTTTTTGAATGGAGTGGAATTGTGTGGAGTGGACTTGTGTGTAGTTTAATTATGAGTCACTGGGGGAGTGAAATTATGTTTCATGGAATTATGTGTCATGGAATTATGCAGCGTGGCGAAGAATTTTGTGGTGTGGATTTGAGTGTCCTGGTATTGTGTTGGGTTTAGTGTATTGGAATTCTGTGGACTGGAATTATGTGGCATGGAGTGTAGTGGAATTTGGTTGAACAGGAGGAATGTAGTTTTCTGTGGAATTATGCAGTCGTATGGAGTGGAATTTTGTGGTTTGGAGTGGAGTGGAATTGTGTGCAGTGAAATTATGTGATGTGGTGTGGAATTGTAGTGTGGCATAGAATTGTTCTGCATGGATTTGTGTTGTGTTGAGTGGAGTGGAGTGCACTTAAGTGGTGCAGAGTAGATATATTTTAGGAGGATTTAAATTTCCTTGTGTGGAATGGAGTCATTTGTACTGTTGTCAAATTATGTGGCATGGATTGGAGTGGAATTAGGTTTCACAAAATTACATGGTGTGGTATGAAATTATTCAGCGTGGAATTGTGTGGTGTAGTATTGTGTGGATTTGAATTATGTGGAAGGGAATTATCTGGCATGGATTGTATTGGAATTATGTTGAACGGGGTGGAACTATGTGGATTAGCGTGGATTTATGCTGCATGGAGTGGAATAATGTTGTGTGGAGTGGAAACGTGCAATTGAATTATATGGGGTGGTATTATGCGCAGTGTGGCGGACCTATGTGATGTGGAGTGGAATTATGTGTTGTGGAATTATCTTGCGTGGCATGGATTTGTGGGGAATGGAATTGTGAGATGTGGAATTGTGTAGCGTGGAGTTCAATTGTGTGTCATTTAATTATGTGGCTTGCAGTGGAATTATTTGCCGTGGAGTGGAATTATTTTCCATGGTGTGGAATTAGGTGGTATGTTGTGGAATTATGTGCTGTGAAGTACAATTATGTGTAATGGATTTATATGTAGTGAAATGGAATTATGTGGCATGTAGTAGAGTGGAATTATGTGGGGTGGAAATATGTGACGTGGAGTGGAATTATATGGTGTGGCGTGGAATTTTTTGGTGTGGGATTGTGTGGAGTGGCATTGCATGAAGTGGAATTGTGGAACCGTGAAACTGCATGGTGTGGATTTGAAGTGTGTGGTGTGGAGTGAAATTGTCTGGTGTGGAACTGTTTAGCATGGAGTGGAATTGTGTGGCCTTGAATTATGTGGTGTTGAATTGCATTGGAGTTGAACTATGTGGCGTGGAGTTGAGTGAAATTATTTAGAGTGGAATTACGTGGCATGGATTGTAGTCAAATTATGAATACTTGGCCTGGGGACGTTCTATGTGCAGGCTCAGCCAGCTGTCTGAAAATGCAGAACACAAAGGAAAAGCATCAGTATTTCAATTGTGATGTGTGTTTTAAAGGGTAGCTTTTAGAATGTTAGCCTCTATTGGAATATTGCTGTCTTGCGCCCTGGTTTGTACAGGTGTGTGAAAACGGCCATAAAGGGGGGCGATTTAGGCATTTTTTTTCCCAAAAGGGAGATAAATTCCTATTTTTAAAGAGTGGAATATGTGCTAGGTAGACCTGTAACAGGAATATTTTGGAGGACACAGGGGAAGCATGAAGGGTCTAGGTGTCCTCAGACTTCTCATGCTTTTGTTTGTAAACTACATATGCCAGGCATACCACGTCTGACACGAATGCAGTATGCAGTTTAACAACCTTTTGTGGATGTTGTATTCCTGTTCATTTTTGAGTGCATAGATGTGAGAAGTTTTGGGGAAATTTACGATGGTCATTTAGATGCATCCCTGCAATATAGCACTGTAAGGTCTTGTTACTCTTAGAAAGCACTGTATAAATACGGTGGCATACTCTGTATGCGCTGAATTAGCGTAATTTATTTTGACGCTAATTCAGCACAAACTTAACTCTATATTTATATCTTGACGCTAGACCTGTCTAGTGTCAAAATATAGGATTTAACTTAATTTTTTGGATGAGTAAAACCACCTTGCGTCAATAAGATGCAAGGTAGGCGTTCCCATCCAAAAAATTACTCTAAGCCCGTAGGGTCATATCTATCCATCTGTGCAAAAAAGACTCACGGCTGGGAGGCGGATCCAAAAAATGACGTTAACCCAATTTTGCGTCAAATTTTAACACCTGGGTCTGACCAGGCGTTAAAATGAGGCACATACACTATTATATAAGGAAAACTCATCTAAGGAACATTTGCTACCTCCAGGACAACATGGAAGTTGTACTGCTCCAGGTAGGGACATGCCGCAGACACCCGCAAGGGCAGCTGCTCCCTCCAACTTCACAACAGCAACCCCAAACACCACAATGGCACCCACAAAGGAAACGCAGGAGGCAGGGGAGGGTATTTCGGCAGAGGACAACCCTCATTGGCATCAGGGAGCAAGGCATCATCAGGACTTACCGTCTCTACCAGGAGTCCATTCTACACCTCCTGAACCACATTGCACCAGACAACACAGGAAGGCTGCAAACTCCCTACAGTATACTACCTATCACAAAGCTCCTCACTGTATTGCATATGCTGGCTTTTGGATCATTTCAGACAACAGGGGCAGTAGTGGCTGGTGTCTCACAGCCATCAATATCTGTTTACCTGCCTTAGGTTCTAGATGCCATCATCCGCCTCACACCCCACCACATCTGCTTCCCAAACACCCAGCAACTGCAGCAGGAGACCAAGCAAGGATTATATCTGATTGCTGGGTTTCCGCATGTCCTAGGTGCAATGGACAGCACCCATGTGCGAATGGTGCCACCTGTAGCTACTGAACACATCTACAGAAACCGCAAGGGCACACACATTCCATAAATGTGCAGGCCACATACCCCAGCAGTGTCCATGATGCTTACATATTCCAGCACTGCACCATCAACCAGCGGTTCCAGGATGGACAATATAGCAATGGCCTTCTTGTTGGTAAGTCAACCAACCAAGCAATACACACACAACACCAACCCTGTAGGACAAAGAACATGCACACCACAACAAAGACGCACGGGCATGAGACTACAGACTTACTGGCAACAACACATATGCAACATGCCACAGTACACAACAATGATTGGACATCACACATGCAGACACTCACATGTACCTACCACAGCCACAAACTAACAGCCGCACCACGTGAAGGACAGGAAGAGATATGTACGCTTTGCATACAGAAGAAGACCACAAACCACTACAAGTGTCCACTGGTTGACTACTAAGTATACTTCACACACATTAGACCAAACCATCAATATTTCTGTCTTGTCAATGGCCTATTGCATGAGCATGGAAATAAAATCACACCGAGGCACATCCCCACCTCATTTATGGTGTGCAAGACTCAGTCACAATCCACATCAAATCACACCCAAGTAGTGCGAACCACAACTACATCCCGTCTACACATGCTTGACATACATGTGGGCTTCACATACATCTGTCAAATGCATCTAATTGCACACATCGGAAGACTAATGTACCTGCCATCATAGACAATGGGGCAGGATCATGACAAATGGTGACACAACTACTCAACTGACTCTCCACATACCACACTTAGGGGATCATTCCAACCCTGGCGGTCCATGACCGCCAGGGCCGGGGACCACGGAAGCACCGCCAACAGGCTGGCGGTGCTTCCAGGGCCATTCTGACCGCGGCGGTAAAGCCGCGGTCAGAAAAGGGGAACCGGCGGTTTCCCGTCAGTTTTCCCCTGGCCCATGGAATCCTCCATGGCGGCGCTGCTTGCAGCGCCGCCATGGGGATTCCGACCCCCTTCCCGCCACCCTGTTTCTGGCGGTTCTTACCGCCAGGAACAGGATGGCGGGAACGGGTGTAGTAGGGCCCCTGGGGGCCCCTGCACTGCCCATGCCACTGGCATGGGCAGTGCAGTGGCCGCCCTAACAGGGCCCCATGAAGATTTTCACTGTCTGCTTTGCAGACAGTGAAAATCGCGACGGGTGCAACTGCACCCGTCGCACCCCTGCAACTCCGCCGGCTCCATTCAGAGCCGGCTTCCTCGTTGCAGGGCCTTTCCCGCTGGGCTGGCGGGCGCCCTTTTGGCAGTCGCCCGCCGGCCCAGTGGGAAAGCCAGAATGGCATCCGCGGTCTCCTGACCGCGGAGCGGCCATTTGGCAGTGACGCGGTCAGAATGACCGCCTTAGTGGCCCATAACCCAATCATGCCTGTACTGTAGACTAACAATAGTACACCATGGTGCAGATTCACTGCTAAACTGGAATGTACATGCACGCCATAGTAGACCCCTGTAGGAGTATGGAGGACATGATTGGCCATACATGCACTGTACTAAGTGACCCAACAGAAATATAGAAGGTGCCCCTCCTAAAGACTGCACTGTGCATGTGTAGTAAGTCTGGCAGAAAATCAAATTACTATGAAGATAGGACATACACTGGTACCAAATGTGATCATAATGCCAAAATATGATACACACCCCTGGACACTCATCATGAGTTTGTTAACCGACAGAGGCCACTTGTCAAACTTCCACCACAGTAAGATCGCCATTGTGGTCTAAACCCTGCTGGCCCAATTAGGAGTTCACTGCTGGGCCTTTCAGTGGAAACATAATTTTCTGTATGCTGAGCCAGCTGGAAAGAGGCCCAAAACATTGCAGCCGGTACGTCAGTGATCCAGTTGCAATGTGGTGCTGTGGTGGGTGCAGCAGCACCGGTAGCGGTTATTACTACATGTAATTGTGCATTGGAAAGTGCTGCAGGACTGTCCATGTGGGACCCGACACTGCCCATGTCAAGTGCAAGGCCAGTGCAGGGGCCTCCAGGGGGCACTTGACTCCCCCATACCGCCAGCCCTTGCATGGCAGTGGAACCGCCATGCAAAGGCCAGCAGAATATGGAGTCCTAATCCAGAGGCGTGCGCTGCTTGCAGCACTGCCCTGGCAGATGAAGACTGCTGGGACTGCCAGGCAGCTGGCAGGTGGTAACCTGCCAATGTTGGTGGTCTAAACATGGTGGGTCCACCACAGTCATAATGTAGGGGTCATACTGCCACAACCCCAGCTGTCCAACTGCGTCTGGCGTACTTGAGAACACCAGATATGTAAAGACAGCCAAGATGGTTGACACAACCACGGTCTGCCGCTAAGGCTCACTAAGTGTTGCACTGCATGCGTAATGCCACAAGCCGACATCGACGGAATAGGCCGGCTGTGTAGGGCAACTATGCTGGCCACACATCAGACACCATTGTGCTGTAAGGAGGGGGTAGCCTTCATCCAATATGAGGACCCTGCTACTTAAATGGACTACACATAACATGTAACATACATGATGAGCACACATAGTCCAGATTATCACATACAGGTCCTTGAGGCAGTACCCAAGAATGACATGTACATCAGCACAGTCAAAATGTACCATATAACGAGACCTGGAACAGACACAACACCACAAACACCTCTGAGTCACCACTCAAAACCACTGCCATGGAATATTCATGGTCCCTCTCAACTCTACACTAAGGCCCATATTTATACTTTCTTAGCGCTGCATTTGCCCCGCTTTTTGACGCAAAAGTGGTGCAAACTTACAAAATACAATGGTATTTTGTAAATTTGCACCACTTTTGTGTCAAAAAATGACGCAAATGCGGTGCTAAAAAAGCATAAATATCGGCCTAAATTTCTCCCTCTTATCTTTGCAACTGACCAAGGTTATGGCATACAGCCGTGGGTCATGACCCCATTTGCCAATCCAGATACCAATGAACAGCATGCCTACAATGAAGCACACCGGAAGATACACATTGTGGTGGAGAGGAGCTTTGGCCTTCTCAAATCCTGGTTCAGGTGCTCGGACATGACAGGAGGAAGCCTCCTGTATTCACCCCCGCTGGTATGCAAGGTCACACTGGTATGTGCTATCCTGCACAACATGTGTGTCAGAAACAATATCCCCTGGGTTGGACAAGTAGATGTTCACAATGAGGAGGAGGATGATGGGGCTGAGGACCTTGAGGGGGACTACCAAACACAGCGACAGGAGCCCTCAGGAGACAGAAATTGTTGATAATTTTTATACATAGTCAACCAATTAAGTACTCTGTAAACACCTCAAATACATTTTGTACAACAACACAAATCTGGGTCTCCTCCTTGTCCAATACATATATTTTTGGAATGTGAATCTAACCCCAGGGAGTGTCAGAAACACAGAAACAACAAGTATGGTATACACATCTTTGGTGATGTAGGGGGTTCTACAGACTCCAACTCACATATCAGTGACGGCCAAATCCCTATCATGTGACTTCTGAAGGACAAGATCCATGCACCATTACATATGTTGTTACATCATGTGGGCAATGTGCAATTCCATGGTGCAATTCACCAACACAACACCATCCCTAACAGGTGGCATGCAAGGGAGCCACACATAAGGTGGGGGCTGCCAGGAAATGGAGGTAAAATAATGTCAGAACTGAACACTATCACAATACTGTGTGAAAGCAGCTTGACCTGCACCATACAAGTGCGTCAAGGGAGGGACATCATAGGTAACGTTGCTCCTTCAGTAATTGCCCATGGTAATTAGTCAATGTTGGAAGCTGAGCCTGTACAGTTTGTCCATGGGAATATGTACTGGCACTACAGCAGGCCGCATCCCTGACACATGGAGTACTGTATATCATGTATGGCACATACACATTAGATGGGGAATGGTCAATGGCTTGGCAGTGACATGAAGCAGCTAGGGGTGTTGAATCTATATACAAACACATTTCAGATTGTATGGATCATGATTTACGATGGGAGAATGCATCTGCTAAATGGCAGCCTGGCTGGAATGTAGGCAGAGTGTATTACACACCCATCTATATAAGATGCGCACCGGTCACACAAATAGGCTTGATTCACACATGCCCACTGCTAAGAATGATAAATACATGTTGACAAATGTATGGGTGTCCATCCTAGGTAGCAACAGGTATGCCATATTCCATTGTCCATAATGAATGACCTGTGTCTGAATGTCTACACAGTATGCCCTGTACAACAACATAACACAGCGCACTTCAATACACACCACTCATTGTCACTTACATGACAGATCCATTGCGTGGTACCAAATATAACTAACTTGCTCATACATGGAATGGCCTCCAATTTCACAATCATGTGTGGCATGTGTGTACATGTGCAGCATTCTCCTTTACAGTCAGAGACCCACATCACACTGCGTGGGAGTAGACACAGCCATACTGTCAGGATCTGGAAAAGGATGAATACAGCACTAAGGAGATTACACACCTCAACATCAGTCAGTCATGGTAAGAGTCAGCTAGGTTGTGGCATGCTGGGAGAATTGCATTGCCATGTTCAACGGTGGATGTAAATGGACAGCTCTGAGGTACCTACAAATTTGTGCTAATACTACAGCCCATGTTTTAGAAATTGGGTCTTTGGTTGGCAGTCAGGTTACCCCCGTCCAAGCAAGGACCCTCACTCTAGTCAGGATAAGTCACACATAATCCAAATTATCCTGTGCCCACCCTTTGGTAGCTTGGCACTGAGCAGTCAGGCTCAACTTAGAAGGCAATGTGTAAAGTATTTGTGCAATAAATCATGCAATAATACAGTATAACACCACAAAAATAGACCACACAGTGCTTAGAAAAATATATAATATTTATCTGGTTAAATGCAGGTCAAAATGATTTAAGATTCAGTAAGTACACGTTGAAATATCACTTAAAAAATGATACAAAGAGTCCTTAGTTCTTAAAAAGCAAGAAATGTCTCTTGCAAGCACAAAGTACCTGGTTTGCGTTCCAATTCTCCGCAAAGGACTGCAGAGGAGGAGTTGCCTGGAAAACAGGGAGGTGTGTGTCGATTTTTCCAGCGCACGCAGATGATGCGTCGTAGAGTTTTCACGTAGGGCAGGCTTTGCGTCGATTTCCGGCATAGAGACTGGGATCCTCTTCAGGTTGTGGGGTTTTCGGACGCCCTGGGGACGATGCGTTGAAATCCTGGGCGTGAAGGACGAAGTCACTGGGGGCTGCATTGATCCGGTGGGCGACGTGTGGAAATTTCTGCCGCACGGCAGGTGCTGCGTCGATTCCTCTCAGGAAGTTGGGCTGCGTCGTTCTGACTCAGCTTTGCGTCGATCCAGTGGCCCGTGCCTCGAATTTCCGGCCGCAGCACTGGCCTGTGTCGTTCTCCTCTTCAGGAAGTCAGGCTGCGTCTATCCGGTTCGGTGTGCGGTGATTTTCTCACCGCGATGCATGCTGTACGTCATTTCTTGCAGGCTGTGTGTCGATTTTTGCCATACAATGAGTTCTTTTGCAGAATTGAAGACTTTTTGGTGCGTGAGACTTCAGGGAACAGGAGGCAAGCTCTATCCAAGCCCTTGGAGAGCACTTCTCAGCAGAGCCAGAGGACAGCAAGGCAGCAGGGCAACAGCAGGGCAGCACTCCTTTGCAGAAAAGCAGTCAGGTGAGTCTTTTTGGCAGCCAGGCAGTTCCTCTTGGCAGGTTGCAGGTTCTGGTTCAGGGTTTCTTCTCCAGTGGTATCTTTTCCAGAAGAGTCTGAGTTGGTAGGGTTAGATATCCTGCTTAAATACCCAAATGTGCCTTTGAAGTTGGGGAGACTTCAAAGAGTGGCTTAGAAGTGCACAAGGTCCCCTTTCAGTCCTATCCTGTCTGCCAGGGTCCCAGTAGGGGGTGTGGCAGGCCTTTGTGTGAGGGCAGGCTACTGCCCTTTGACATGTAAGTGTCAGGCCCTCAACCCCTCCAAGCCCAGGAAGACCCATTCAATATGCAGATGTGTGCAAGTGTGACCGAGCATCCTGTGTTTGGGGTTTGTCTGAGTGGAATTCACCAGGGAGCTGTCAACTAACCCAGCCAGAAGTGGATTGGAAGGCACAGAAGGTATTAAGTGCAGAGAAATGCTCACTTTCTAAAGTGACATTTCTGAAATAGTAATATTAAATCCAACTTCACCAGTCAGCAGGGTTTTGTATTACCATTCTGGCCATACTAAATATGACCTTGTTACTCCTTTCAGATCAGAATCTACCACTCAAACAGTATATGAGGGTAACCCTAATGTTAGCCTATGAAAGGAGCAGGCCTCACAGCAGTGTAAAAACGGATTTAGGAGTTTTACACTACCAGGACATATAAACTGCACAGGTACGTCTTTTATCTACATAGTACCCTGCCCTATGGGTTACCTAGGGCTTACCTTAGGGGTAACATATATGTAGGAAAAGGGGAGTTTAAGGCTTGGCAAGTACTTTTAAAAGCCAAGTCAAAGTGGCAGTGAAACTGCACACACAGGCCTTGCAACGGCAGGTCTGAGGCATGGTTAAGAGGATACTTATGTGGGTGGCACAATCAGTGCTGCAGGCCCACTAGTAGCATTTAATCTACAGGCCCTGGGCACATGTAGTGCACTTTACTGGGGTCTTACAAGCAGATTAAATAAGCCAATTGGGTGTGAACCAATGTCACCATGTTTTAAGGGAGAAAGCATATGCACGTTAGCACTGGATAGCAGGGGTAAAGTGTGCAATGTCCTAAAACCAGCAGAAACAGTGTCCAAAAAGTGGAGGGAGGCAGACAAAAAGTTAGGGGTGACCACGTCACGTGGAGACTTCCCAAGTGCTGTGGCATGTGTAATGTCACGTGTGTCTGGCGCTTATTCTATCTCAATAATGATGCCAATAGGACAATAACAACTGAGTTGACAGTTGTAGGAGGAGAGAATATTCCCATGTAACACAAGTCACATGTAATATCCCGTCCCAATATCATCTGACAGTGTTGCTGTAGAAGATGTGTACAAGCTGCTAGCAGAAAAATTACTGGAAGCAATGGAGGACACAAACATACCTCACCGTTCATAGCAGACAAAAGTGATAATGACCAGACAAACATCAAAACAGACACTGTTGGACAGGCCCAGCACATATCTTTGGCCCGACTTTCCAATAATACACCTAGAAATGATGCATGTGCCATTAAAAATGCATGAAAGGGTGTGTAACAATTAGTTAGGGAGAGCAAAATCCAGGCCTCAGTGTCACAACAAATGTTCCAAAGTATGAATTCCAAACACTCTGTAGGGCTGCTGAGTGTAGGTGTGATTTCTGTGCATGGGAATGCTTGAGAAGGCCCCCTATGTACTCAGCAGGTGGGTCCATGATCTGTAGCAGCTCCTGTTGAGTGCATCATTGGCCTTCACATGTAAACATGATGTTGGCCCACACTACCAGCATGCTGTGACTTAATAATTACTGTGCACACACATGAATGTGAGTAAGGGGTGCACTAAGGTCCACAAAGACAGTATGGATGCAATAGGTGCTGCAATACTGCAATGCTATTGGCCTTTTGGTGTAAATTTGCAAGGCCATGTTATGGAGCATGACCATGCACGGGGTCCAGACTACTGGCAGTTCCATTTGACCTGTGCATTGTGTACCGGAGTCAGTATTGTACACTGAACTATGTTGTCCATTTGCATTAAGTAGGATTTACACTAAGCAATGTTCTACATACATGTCTTACAGGTGGGCCTGCCCCTCACACCATCGGAGAGGTGGCGAGATTTGAAGACCCCGATGCATCCAGTAAGTGCCATTTTGTGGCCTCTGTTATCTACTCCATGGTTCGGTGTGAGTCAGTCAGAAGAGTGGAATGCAATGAGTGATGTTTTTGTCTGGACCAATGACAAGAAATCATAGGAGGATGGATGGGAACATCATGGGGCATGTGTAAGAGGCCCAAGCACCACTGCAGCCTTAATATTTGAGAGGCTCCGGGGACGCTATGCCCTGCACTGTGTATACATGGTGGCCTTAGTACACATTTTGTGGCTTCACATCAACTTGTCAATACGGCCCCTTCACATGCAGCACATTGCGTGGGAGGAGTGTGCAATGGGTGTTGCAGTGGGTGTGCCATAGCAACACCCATACCAATTAGACAGTGTCCCATGCCCACACATTTCCTAACACTAGAGGCAGTAGTAAATCCTGCAAACACACCAAGGTGTGGCTTTAGCAGGCCACAACAGGCTAACATATATGTTGGTGTGCCTTCCATACTTTGCTCTTTCAATGGGTGCTGCATTTGGCAGCACACATCAAAAGTGCAGAGTCCATTTGTAGATATGTATGTGTTGGAAGGTGTCCCTCCATGCACAAAGACTATCTCCCCCTCAACACAGCCAGCTAAGCACCATGGGGTAAGGGTGTCTGGTTTGAGTACTGAAAGCAAGATTATCGCCAGCGTTTACACAACCTTACTCATATCAAGGTAGCATCAGTTGTACATGTGGCCACAGCATGGGAAATGCAGCTGGAACCCAGTTATGTAGGCTCAGGCCAGGTTTTTACACCTGGACACAATTGTAGATGTATTACAACATAGAATACCAGCTTTGTAGTTGGCAGCCCCCCCTTACAATTGGCCGACCCCTACACTCCATGATGGGTGCTCAGGCCTTGAGGTATCGCCGGGGATGTTGAGCTAATGGATTGTATGCCCAATCCCGCTTCAGCTCAGGGAGACAAGAAATCCATAATTGTTGAGACATCTGATGCTCAAAGTGTAGATGAGAGTGATGTTTGCCAGTCCGTAGTCGGTTCCTATTAGATGTGGCCCATCATTATTTACAATTAATTGACGTTATCCCACTGACATGTACAAGATATTGGTGATGTATGGTTGTATATTGAGGCACATGAGGTGCAATACAAATTTTTTGAGGCATGCGTGTGGGACTGTATGTGTACTCAGCTGTAGCAGTGCATGTTACAAATCTGTACATACGCCACCCATTGCTAATAGTTGCTTGTCCTCATTTTGCAGCTGCCAACATGACCAATGAGACGCGGCATCAGTTCAACCACCGGTCAGAAAAGTACCGCCACATCCTGGAGGTGCACACAGGTTACCGACGCATTGCACGCCATATGCATTCAGAGAAGGCAACTGGGGAATGGTGGGCATTCCCACACAGGGGACCCACTCAACCACCCAAATCAGAGGACGGAGCAGGCCATGATCACAGCAGAGGCTCCTAGCTGCGCCCAACCATCTACCTCTGCGGCACCAGTCGCCACCCCCACACCAGTTTTGCCACCACCAGCTGCTGCTTCCTCACATTTGGACATGGACTTACGTTGGGACGTGACCCTCAGACTACAGCATTTGGACAGGTTGGAGGAGTCACTGGCAGAGGACCGCAAAGTCCTCATAAAACACCTAGAAGAAGATTAGGAGGTCACACAAGTGAACAAATACTCTGATGGGCCACCTACCAGTACCTTTGCCTCCCTTTTAAAGTTGTACCATATTTTAGCTTGGGTTTTATATAGTTAGTAGTAAGTTAGTGTAGTGTAGCCATTAGTTAGGATAAGTGTAGTTGGGGGTGGGTTTCTATTCTTAGGTTTTTGTTGGTGGGTTGTTGTGTGGGGGTAATGTTGGGGTTTATATGTGTTTTAATGTAAACAAAAAAAACACAAAAAACATACATTTGTTTAGGTGATAGGTTTAGTTAGTACATGTGTAGTTATAGTCATTGTTGTCCAACTTGTTTCTTGTTTCTTAAGGAGGTGGAGGCCAATGTTTAGAGTGTGGTGTTTTATGTGTAAGTTAAGTTTCGCATAGGTTAGCTAGTTTATTTGTATGATAAGTATAGTTAGTATAGGTTCATTTAGTTTAGGGTAGGGTTTAGTGTTTTTTTTAGTAGATCCTTTTTATAATATTTGCAACCCGTTTGTGTAATTGGTGTGGGTCTCAGGGTTCCCCCATGTGTACTGGCCAAATTGGGAAAATGGCCTATGGAATCCATCCTGCCTACGAATGCCTCATTTACCATGTGTACTCCCTATAGACAACAGGGCTGTCACACTGATTGCAGTGTCACATTTACTAGTCCATGCATCTGCCATCCAGTGTACACACCACTCATGATGACTATGTATACTTTGTATTGTACAGGCAGGTCTGGTACTTCAGCTGTCAGTGTTGGGGTCGTGTGTAGGAATGTCAGGAAGTGTGGCACATCTGACAACAGCCTCAATTGGAACTCTATCCTGCTAAACTGACCGATGGCCATCACTAATGAGGTTAGCTACATCTGTATCACACCAATGAGTTCTTCTGGTACTCCCAGCTGACAATATTGCCGTAGACTTGCTTTTCAGCCATACCTGCCATATATGGTGAGGGTACCATATATGTGTTCATCATTTGTGACATAATCAGTGAGTTGCTTGTAGGTGATGGGACCAGCATACACATTTTTCATGTTAGGAACCTTGTGTGTCGCTTTGTGCCCCACAGTTCTGCACTCTTGTACTGACATTCTGTGAACAATGACATGGACTCACACATTACAATCACTTAGCAGAGTTGATGGATCACAATAGACGTAGACATGCTGATTGCGTAGTAGGTGTTTATTTACAAGTGGAAGTGTTGTATTGTGATATTTACAATATCCAGGTCAGTGACCCCATTTGTGAAATCCATACATTTGTGACACAACTGAAGTCCAGGGTTGAGGGACATGTCCTGAATCGTGCTTCAGCGTCGTGTCGGTCAATTTGGTGGAACAAAAATTGTCAACTGGTAAGTGAGAGACAATGACAGTCCATAGCAGGCAGGTCAAGAGTGTATATATCCTACTGTGATAACACTGGCATGATCTTTAGAACAGAACTAAGGAGAACACTGCCCATGTGACATGGGCTGGTGCTACTGGGTACTACTCCGAGTGATCTGTTCCACATCTTCACCCTCAGATTTGTATGGTGTCTCCTGTGTCATTGGTGGTGGTGGTGGTGGTGGGGTGGTAGAGGCGGCCACACACAATTCAGTGGTTGAAGAAGGAATCCCAATTCCCGGCAGCTGCCATTTGTGAAACTACCTTTTTTTCAGGATAGCAGCAACATCACGGTGGTAGGCAGCCATGTCTGCTCTGAGGGAGGCCACTTCACGCTGAATAGAGTCCAGCTTGTTGTTGTTCATGCTGCTGCCAGTTTGGAGGGCAGTTGTTGTGGCCTCTCCCTCATGGCAGCAACTATGTCCGTCAGACACTGCTGGGCCCTACGCAGTGGGGGGGGGGGGGGGGTGCCTCATTTGGCAGCTGTGTGTTCATTAGCTGTCACGAGGCATGTGTGCATTCCCTGTCCGTATCTGGAGGGATACCAGGACTTCCTGGAGAGTTTCTTGGCTGACGGTTGTCAGCTGGTCATCCAGGTCATCGGAGAACTCCAGGATAGGCAGCTCAGCCATCATCCTCTGCAATGAGATGGTATAAAATCAAACTCTCTATGTTGTGGCAGTTGACATGTCACATCACTGATTTGCTACTGGTGATTCAGTGACAATTTACAGCCCACACATTGTTCTTCTACATTATGGGTGCAGTTGCTCAGCCCTTTGCCCTACCTGAGTGTCACGTCATGGAAAGCTCAGGTGGCGCAATTGGCGGCGTCATATTTACAAGGTGTGATGTATTTCCTTTTGGTGGCTTGACACCATCTTGTTATTGTGGCCCCTTCCTATGCATCCATGTGCATGGTTGGGCATTGCAATGGGTGTTGCAGTGGTCAGGCCACAGCAACACACATTGCAATTTGCCCCGTCCCAGTTTTCTGCGTTTTTCATATGCCAGGACCATACCAAAACCTTACCCCACCCCAGGGATAGCATTCCCAAGTCGCTACATTGTTGTTTCCTTTGCTTACTCCTCATGTTGATGTATGTGTATGTGTGCTACATTGCACAGCACACATGGACCTAGCAGATTGACATTTCATTTTCCAGTTGTGCAGGGAGGTGCTCCCTCCTACACAACTATGGTCTCCCCCTCAATGCAGCCATTCTTGCATTATGGTGCAAGAGATGCAACATTGTGACAGTGGAGCTAATTTGACACTGGCACAGGGGTGGGCCCAGGGATGGGTAGCATTGGTTTAATTTGTTGATGTGAGCATCATTTTCTACATGACAGTGCCTGATGCCACAAAATGATGGACATAGCCAGTTGACTACTATTGAACTTAGATCAGGGCCTCAAGCTAGTTTGATGGAGATTTTGCAGATAGTTTTACTTGTGCATACATGGACCCACATTACAAGTCTGGCAGTCCTATGACCACCAGGCTGCCATTGGCAATATGACCACAGCCAACAGTGCAGGTGGAAGTGGCACATGTTGTCCATGGGGAATGCCCCATGGGCCAATGGACTGGCACTGGCAGGTTGCCGGCAGCTTACAGACTGGCAATACCACCTGTCTTGTGACACCAGACCAGTATTACAATCTGCGATACCCTCCAGGTATGTTCCCGATTTTCCGCCAGCGTTTGCATGGTGTCAAACTCCCATGCAAAGGTTGGTGGTTATGTGGTGTGTCCCTAGGTGCCCCTGCACAGTCCATGCTCCTGGCATGGGCAAGCAGGGGACTCCATATCCATGTCCTTTGCGCTTTCCACTGCCTGATTAGCAGTGACAGTTGCAGCATGTGCTGTCACACCCAATACACCCCAAGACTGGCGCAGACTCCATTTGATCCATCAACAATGTTGTGATAACTGCCCCACGGAGCTGACATGAGGATACAGATTTACATTTGCCATCCCAGTGTATTACCCATACTGCCAACCGTGAAGGGTACACTGCACTAGCAGTCTTACCAACACCAGACTTTCCCATTCACCACTCCCCACCCGTCAATGTGAAATTGTACACCATGAAGTTCACAGACATACACCATATGTTGTTTTTGTGTGATTGTTTCCCCATTCCTATGTGGCTCACATGGTTGTGTCAGAGTAGTTGTGGGCTCAGCCTGTATGTGTTGTGGCTACAGATTGCAATCTGAAGTTCTTATTTTCTCTAGTGGCACAATTCTGATCAGCATCAATATGTGTGGCTCCACACTGCACCAGGTTAGTTCCACTGGGTTGAGCCATTTTTCCTGTGATACAGGACCACCCTGCAATTCCCCCAGCAGCTGCCCAGATTACTTTTCCCTGCACCCAGACAAGCATCCTTACTGCATGATGGAGAAGTGGCTGCCTTATGAGGATGTGCTGTTTATGTGTGGAGGTGGTGGTTCTTCCTGCACACGTCTGAGTAATGTTAGCTAAGGTGCCTTTTTAATGTGTGCTGTAAGATGCAGCACACGTGTTTCAGCAATGGGACAAGGCAGTTGTAAAGTGTTACTGCAAGTGACACCACCATCACCTAAACCCAGAAATGGTATTGACTGACTTCCTAGGCTCTGATGTCTTAGTTGTGTTGGTAGGTTTTTTTTTTATTATATGCAAGGGATGTTGTGATGACAGACCCACAGGCACAGCAATTAGACGTGCCTTCCATCCTATGTGCTGTACATGTACATGTTGGTAACTAGCCCTGGTGATTGACATATGTCCAGGTTGTGTATGTGTTGTGGTGCATGGCACAACCAAGGCGTGTGTACATGTGTTGCTTATGTTTGAATGGTGCAACTTGGTTCATGGGCAATGTGTCCCTCTGCACTCCTTACACATGCATTGTGTGTGTCCTATGTGCCTCCCCCTTCTTGCATTTGTTACATTTGCAAATATATTCCCCATGCAACTTACCATGCATTTGTGGTGGTTCCTGGTAGTCTGTGCTGTCTTGTCCTGCAATTCCAGTGACCAGTTCCTCCGGGATGACTGCTGCAACCATCTCCTCCATCTCATCCAGGTCCTCCTGTGGTGCTGGACTTCCACCTCCAGTTTGCAATGCTGCCTTCCTGTTCCTTGCCATCTTCTCCTTAGTTCTTCGCTTACAATCATGCCAGAGTTTATTGCACCCGGTTACAGTTCTCTGCACCTCTACCACACTATTAATTTTGTCAACTATTTCCTGCCATATTGCCTTTCTCCAACCAACTGGCAGTTTGGAAGTGACGAAGAGCTGATGTTGATGCTTCGTCACCTCTCTCACAAGTATTTCATGTTCCTCTGCACTAAACCGACACTTGCGCTTTTTCTTTTTCTTCCCCTGGGACTTCTGTGCGTCATCCTGGTTGGTTCCTGGCTGTATATGGACACCCTGGGGTCTCCCCAGGCCTGCTGGTTCCATATGCCCTCTCCTTTTTAATGTTTTCTGCATAAGCGTCTAAAGTTGATGCAAATGTAGGCATAAAATGGTGCAGATCCATTTGCGACATATTTACGTGCTGTAAAACAGGTAAGAGTAAATTTTGCAATATTAACGTCAGTTTGCCTTAAGACAGGGCGCAATGTTTAACGTAAAATGTTTACTCTAACAAGTTTTTAGCGCCATCTTGCATCATAGTATAAATATGACGCCTGGGTGGCGATGAAAAATGGCGTAAATCAGCGCTATGTTTTATGACGCAAAACTGCATTTGCACAGTTTTGCATTAAAAAGTTTAAATATGGGCTACAGTACGGAAAAACATTCCTCCAGCAAAACTGCAAAGGAAAACAAACTAAACGAGAAAAAACAAAACATAAGTGGAAAGTGAGAAAAGAAGACTTGGCAAAATGAAATAAAAGTTAACTATTGTAAATGTAATTTTTGCTAGTCACGTGCAGGGCACTAGAAATTAAAAGAAGAAAATAGTAGCTCAGTCACGTCGGGAGCAGTAGATGAGCACTAATTAATTTGGCTCAATTAGTGCTCGCTGCTCCATGGACAGGAATGGAAATGATGATGTGGCCTTCAGTGACGAATTACGAGTCTGTAACGCAGCGTGCCACGCAAGCCAACAAATAGCAAGCCATCCCAGGTCCCACGCAAATCCCCTCTAACATCTACAACAGCAAGATGGTTTATAACGGGCACTAAAATGGCAAGGATTACAAACTTGCTGCAGGATCCAGAGAGCTGTCCTCTGATTGGCGTCGTCTTGAGAGGAATTAGGGGCATATTTATACTCTGTTTGCGCCGGAATAGCGTCGGTTTTTTTGACGCAATTTCGACGCAAAACTAACTCCATATTTATACTTTGGCGTTAGACGCGTCTAGGGGCATATTTATACTCCGTTTGCACCGGAATTGCGTCGTTTTTTTGACGCAATTTCGACGCAAAACTAACTCCATATTTATACTTTGGCGTTAGACGCGTCTAGCGCCAAAGTCCATGGAGTTAGCGTCATTTTTTACGGGAGTGGGCGGGTCAAAAAAAATGACGTACGGCCGCTTTTGCGCCGTTTTTTAGCGCCTGCAAAAGGCAGGCGTTAAGGGACCTGTGGGCTCTGAAGGAGCCCAGAGGTGCCCTCCCATGCCCCCAGGGACACCCCCTGTCACCCTTGCCCACCCCAGGAGGACACCCAAGGCTGGAGGGACCCATCCCAGGGACATTAAGGTAAGTTCAGGTAAGTGTTTTTTTTTATTTTTTTTTGTGGCATAGGGGGGCCTGATTTGTGCCCCCCTACATGCCACTATGCCCAATGACCATGCCCAGGGGACAGAAGTCCCCTGGGCATGGCCATTGGACAAGGGGGCATGACTCCTGTCTTTGCTAAGACAGGAGTCATTTCTATGGGGGTTGGGAGTGAAAAAAAATGGCGCAAATCGGGTTGAGGCGAAAAAATTGCCTCAACCTCACTTGCCCCATTTCTTGACGCCCAAGCCCCATATCCCCCTACGCCGGCGCTGCCTGGTGTACGTCGTTTTTTTTAACGCACACCAGACGGCGACGGCGGCTAACGCCGGCTAACGTCATTCAATAAATACGGCGCCCGCATGGCGCTTCAGAATGGCGTTAGCCGGCGCTAATTTTTTTGACGCAAAACTGCGTTAGCGCAGTTTTGCGTCAAAAAGTATAAATATGGGCCCCAGCGCCAAAGTCCATGGAGTTTGCGTCATTTTTTTGCGTGGACACCTACTTTGCGTTAATGATATGCAAGGTAGGCGTTCCCGTCTAAAAAATTGACTCCGAGGCATGTGCGCCGTATTTACACTCCCAGGCAAAATTCACGCACGGGAGTGGGCGGGTCAAAAAAAATGACGTAAGGCCGCTTTTGTGCCGTTTTTTAGCGCCTGGAAAAGGCAGGCGTTAAGGGACCTGTGGGCTCTGAAGGAGCCCAGAGGTGCCCTCCCATGCCCCCAGGGACACCCCCTGTCACTCTTGCCCACCCCAAGAGGACACCCAAGGATGGAGGGACCCATCCCAGGGACATTAAGGTAAGTTCAGGTAGGTATTATTTGTTTGTTTTTTTTGGCATAGGGGGGCCTGATTTGTGCCCCCCTACATGCCACTATGCCCAATGACCATGCCCAGGGGACAGAAGTCCCCTGGGCATGGCCATTGGGCAAGGGGGCATGACTCCTGTCTTTGCTAAGACAGGAGTCATTTCTATGGGGTTTGGGAGTCGAAAAAAATGGCGCAAATCGGGTTGAGGCGAAAAATTTGCCTCACCCTGACTTGCCCCATTTTTTGACGCCCAAGCTCCATATCCCCCTACGCCGGCGCTGCCTGGTGTATGTTGTTTTTTTCCACTCACACCAGGCAGCGCCGCCGGCTAACGCCGGCTAACGTCATTGATTAAATACGGCGCCCGCATGGTGCTTCAGAATGGCGTTAGCCGGCGCTAATTTTTTTGACGCAAAACTGCGTTAGCGCAGTTTTGCGTCAAAAAGTATAAATATGGCCCCAAGTACCTCAAGTCTCCCAGTTGCCTGCACTTGGACTACTTTGGCTCCATCGACTGTCAAAGCAGTGGAACTGCACACGTTTAAAAAATTACGTGGATTTGGTTAAAACCGGGTCAGCTGGTTTTGGGGCAGGTACGGTTTTCTATGGCACTGGCAGTTTTAAACAATAGCCGGAAATCCTATTTATAGGTAATGGAGTCAAAATATTGCTGATGAAGGAGTTCTTATTGCAGGTCAATCGCGCGTTTAATAACTAGATCAAGATTGCTTGAGCGGCAGGATAACATTGGTTTGGATTGTCAATCAAGAAGGGGAGCCGACGTAAGTGAAGGAGGCTTGTCTAAGACTTTTAGGCACCAATAGAGCGATGTGGGTGGTGTGCGAGTGGAATGGTTGATGTGTATGTGAGATGCGGGGAGGGGGCAGGTCAGGAAGTGGGGCATTCACAGTGGGCAGAATACTAAGTAGAGAAAGGGACAGGAGTATAACGAGTATGGGACAGGGGAGAGCAAATTGCAGGAGTCTCTGAAATGTGATGTGGGTGTGCAGGAGAAGTGTGGGTGGAGGGCAAATGTTTAGGCCAAGGCACACGTGCTGTGTGTAGGCAAGAAATGACACTGATTATAGATGACACATGATCATCAAAACCTGTGCGTAGATGATAGGTCAAAGGAAACATCTGTAATATGTCCACCATCCCTAGACCATGGGCGTCCCAGGGTGTAGAGAAGCGATAGGCGAGGGGTTGCAGTTTATAAAGGACTAGACACAAATTATTCAAGGGGTACAGTTCACAGGGTGCATAGCAGTGTGCCCTTGAACGCTGTAGTTTGTAGCGTCCAGTGTCGGATGTCTTGGAGGAAGGGACCGTGAAGTGGTTAGCTATCAGTGGTGCAGCAAGTGCAGTGGCACCAGGACGCAGAGGCCCGAGGAGCCCACTGAAACAAGAATATTGCTGTATATTTCACCGCAAGTAGCGTGCAGGGGTGCCATTTCCCTTGCATGTACGAGGGCCCATGCCTCTCTTGCTAGGCACCTGCCTCTTAAGGTGGGGTCACAGAGCTCTGTAGGCTAGGGGTCAGAGGTCTGCTAGACACTGACAGCGGGTACACTCTGCAGGGTACATGGAGGCAGCCATGAAGAGTGGGGTTGCAGGGATACCCGAGGGCCAGGAAAAGGGAGTTTTGGGGAGTTGTGTGGATTTCTGGAATGTATGTATAGTAGTCGTACCTACTGCTCATGAGAGTGAAAAGAGGGTCTGGAAAGTAGCTAAGGACTGGAGTGAAGAGCTCGGGGTACACAACAGCAATGTGCATGCATTCTGAGCCCACTCATCCACTGCTTCACACGCTGTAGTCAATAAATACATGTAACTTCACCAGACAACAAAACTGAAATATTTCTTTGCCATTCATTTAATAACTCTTTATGGTGGGCAGCCTATTTTGAAATTCTACTGCATTCATTGTTTTGTTCACTGAAATGTAAACAAAAACAACGCGCCCTTGCCTCGACCTCTACAGCACTATCAGAGATGTGGTTGTGCATCACAGCCTCAGAAACATCTATAAAGGAAATAGTTTAGGCTAGAAGAGCGGCAGACTCCGTGGAAGAAGGCATATAGGAGAATGGGTAGATTGCAGGACATGGTGGGGCCTTTGAGAGGCCAGCTGAACTGGGTCAGATGAAGCACGTGGACCTCTAGAGGACAACATACTGCAGGATAAGCAGCGCACTGGCCTGTTTGACTCCCGAGATTGGGGAAAATATGTCCAACAAAAATATATTCAGAGTTAGAGGAACATAGGACACTGACCAGGCTTTCACCTGCAGTACACTAACAACATGTCCACATCGGTGACGTCCGCAGTGGCCTCCTACAACAAGACCATTTACTGCTGTTTTTATATTTTTATGTTGCCTAAATACTTAAAAAATATTCCATCAGGAATGAGAATTGCTTATGTACTACGTAAGAAATGACGATGCTTGCTGGTTTCAAAAGTAGTGAGAAAAAATATCACCACTTTCTTAATTAAACCAGCCTAAAACGAGCAGTGACAAAGCTAATAGGTCTTGCCTTTGCAAGCACTATTGGCTTTGTCAATGAGTATTAGCCATGTTGTCCACCAGAGTGGCTGCTGTTCAGCATGGCTAAAAGTTAGTGGCATAGAAGAGAGTGGTGTGGAGTGTCACATACTGGGATGGTGAAGAGTTCAGTAGAGTGTCGTAGAGTGGAGTGGCATAAAGTGTTGTGTACTGGAGTGGCATAGAGTTCAGTCGCATACAGTTGCGTACAGTGAAGTGGCATAGAGTGGACTGGTGCAGAGTGCATTGGCATAGTGTTGCAGAGTATAGTGGCGTAGAGTGTAGTGGCATAGGGTGTAGTGGTGTACCGTGCAACAGCATAGCATTCAGCAGCATATAATGCAGTGTTGTAGAATGCAGTGGAGTAAATTAGAGTGTTGCATAACACAGTGCATAGGTGTAGAGTGCATTGGCGCAGATTAGACTAGAGTGGCATACAGTGCAGTGATAAAAAGTAGAGTAGAATGGCATACAGTGCAGTGGCACATAGTTCAGTGGCATAGAGTGGAGTGCTGCAGAGGGCAGAGGCGTAGAGTGGAGTAATACAGAGTAGAGTGGCATAGAGGGCAGTGGTGTAGACCGCATTGGCATAGGATGCATTAGTGCACAGTAGAGCGGGATAGAGTTCAGTGGCACAGAGTGCAGTGTTGCAGAGTAGAGTGTCATAGTGTACAGTGGTGTAGCGGGCAAAGAGTGCATTGCAATGGAGTGCATAGACTAGGGGGGTGTACAGTAGAGTGGTGTAGAGTTAAGTTCAGTAGCGTACAGTGCAATGGTTTAGAGTAGAGTTATGTGGAGTGGCATAGAGTGCAGTTGCAGAGGCTGCAGTGGAGTAGAGTAAATTGTTCCAGAGTAGAGTGAATAGGTGTGGTGTGGTACAGTGTAGATCGAAGTGACGTGGAGGGGTGCAGGATAGAGTGCAGTGGTGTAGAGTGCAGTGGATTAGAGTTTAGTAGTGCAGAATAGATTTGAGTGGAGTACAGTGGATTGGCATAGAGTGCAGGGGAGTAGTGTGGAGTGGTATAAAGTAGAGTTTTTTGGTGCAGTGTTTTGACATAGACTGCAGGAGCATAGAGTCCAGTGTTACAGAGTGGCGTAAATTGAAGTGGCATAGAGTGGAGTTGTTCAGGGGAGAGTGGAGTGGCAAAAACTGGAGTGGTGTAGAGTGTTGTAGAGTGGCGTATAATGCATTGGCATAGAGTGGTGCAGAGTAGAGAGACACAGTGAAGTGGCGTAGAGTGCAGTGGCATTGCATGGAGTGGTGCAGAGTGGAGTGGCATGGTGTAATGTGGAATGATGCAGAGTAGAGTGCAATGGCTTGGAGTCATGCAGAGTAGAGTGGAGTGGGGTAGAGTTGAGCATGTATGGTGTGGTAGCACACTGTCATTACATACCACACATTTGAAATTGAAATGACCATTACTTTTGCAGAGGCACACAGTTTTACTACTGAAACTATACTGAACACAAACAATAATGTGTGGGAACTGCATCACCTAGAGTATTGATTTGCTTTGATCATACTAAAGTATTTGTTTCCATTATACTTCAGAATTAACAAAAATATGCTTCACTTGTGTGGTTTGCTAATTCTGATATATTCTGAAATACTTTCATACATCACTCAAATGTTGTTGTGTGCTAGAAAAAAAACCTTCCGTCTGCCCCCCCAGTATCCAGCAAGATTGTCACATAAATCCTATCACTTTAAAGTCAGAGAAAGAAAGGTAAACACTGAGATCCCTCAGAAGTTGAAGCCTGACATTTGACCTCTGTCTTTAAATGCACTGCAAATGTGAAATGATAAGGGCAAGATTTACAAGCCTGTTTACAGAAAGGAACAATCGTGGAAGAATACAAGGGGAGTTAGGGGAGGTGTTCCTTGGCAGGGACAAACTGAACCTGGACAGCCTAAAACCAAATCTAGCTAGCAAATCAATCAATCAGGAATTTGTAAAGCGCTCAGCAAATTAAGGGTTTCAAGGTGCTAAGGAGGGGAGGAGGGACAAGGGGGGCGGGGAGCAGCTACTGCTCGAACAGCCAGGTCTTGAGAAGTTCCCTGAAGGTAAGGAGGTCTTTGGTCTGGTGCAGGTGGGTGGGAAGAGTGTTCCACGTTTTGGCGAGGTGTGAGAATGATCTACTGCCGTTTGTAGTTCTGCGGACGCGTGGGACGGTTGCAAGAGCAAGGTCGGCGGATGGGAGATGACGGGTCGGGGTGTAGAAGGAGAGTCGTCTGTTGAGGTATTCTGGTCCGGTGTTGTGCAGTGCTTTGTGAGCGTGGGTGAGGCATTTGAAGGCGATTCTCTTGTTGACTGGGAGCCAGTGCAGGTTTTTCAGGTGGTCTGTGATGTGGCAGTGGCGGGGGACGTCCAGGCTAAGGCATGCCGAGGCGTTCTGGATGCGTTGCAGCCTCTTCTGGAGTTTGGCAATGGTTCCTGCGTACAGGGCATTGCCGTAGTCCAGTTTGCTGCTTACGAGGGCTTGGGTGACTGTTTTTCTGTTTCGATGGGTATCCATTTGTAGATCTTTCGGAGCATGCAAAGGGTGTTGAAGCAGGAGGAGGAGGGGTAGGAGGGGGATTAAAAAGCCATAAAATATGAGTTACAAACAACAGAGCAAATGGTAAGCAAAGGGTGGAATGCATTTCCAGTAAAGTTTTCTGAATGTCCCCAAGATGTCTTTAGCAAACCAAACAGCTGTGCTGTCTGGTAGGTTTCGACCTAAAAATAGCAATCCCATCAATGCCCTAAAATACCAGCATTATGTACTGTATTACGCAGTACCCTCTACTGAGCAAACCCAGAGACAATCATATACCTTTGGAGAATATCAGGTGCGAGTGTAATCACCTTTTCTCCCTAACAAATTGCATTGGGTGCTTGTCACTGCCTCGTGGTTACTCAGCTCTTAGTGCCCATGCACAGAGGCTCACCCAGCAATGGCAGATACTACTCCTTGTGGACAGACAGCCTCATTCACTTGCAGACAGCTGTGTCTGTCTGCATTCTCCATCTATGCAGTGGCAGACGCTGTTTCACTCAACACTGACTATGAGCATTTCCTGGCTAAAGGTTACTGTTGGAATTGTGTACCATGGTGTTCAAGCCCAATGCCAGGCCTGATTGTCTTGGAGAATGTAAAGAAGAATGTTTCTGTTTCTTAATTCTATTTCAATTAGAAGTGGAATGTAACAAGTGTTCCTCTGTCCGCCTTGGGGGTTAGAGGGAGAAGTTGTGAATGCAACCAATGTTAATACTTAACTTTTCTTATAGCAGTATCCAGCAAAAGCAGAGATAATGGGCAGTGTATGTGTGTCTTTGGGGGTGTGGTTAGGAATTCTCTGTGTCTGGCAAAGGCTACTTGGCCATCTGATTTACTATTGGCATGATAGTTCAATCCTTCTATGTAAGCACACTTGATTTATCAATGAGAGGTATTAGGGAAATACCGTATTTATCGGCGTATAACACGCACCAGCGTATAACACGCACCTCATTTTAAGAGGAAATTTCAGAAAAAAACCCGTTACATTTTATCGGCGTATAACACGCACACATCATTTGCCCCCTATTTTCAGGGAGAAAAAGTGCGTGTTATACGCCGATAAATACGGTAGTTGTGTAAAGGAACAGCATTCCTGTCCACTTAAACCACGGGAGCAGAGCCACTTAAATACTAGGTTTGCCTTTGAGCAGTGATGATGATTGGCAAAATATTACCGTCCGACACTATATTATGGGCCCTTTTCCCTTTCAACAACCACCTATGTGGCAACTATATTACCCATTCTACCAATCCCATCCACCAATGCCATACAATCTTTTTTTAGTCAGAGGAAGAGGCAGGATCAAAAATAGAGGGAAACAGGTACAATGGAAGAAAGAGGAACCCCAAATGGTGATGCAAAATCGTGGGAATGAACAACCAAAGCTCATTTAGTGGTCAATCTACCCTTGAGACCCCTCACTACTGAGGAACTGTCATAGGACTCTTGTCATGGGGACAAGACTGCTAGTTTCAGCTGGCAGCACCACCTTGTGTGGGGGACTGAGTCAATCCCACACAGTCTGGTAGCTGTCGGCCTAAGCTTTTCGGTTAGCTAGCAGCACCTCACCCAAACCTAAAAAGTAAAGGTGTCTGCCCGCTGTCTCTTCAGTTGGCTGTAGAGGCAGGGCTGAGGTCAGCGAACTAGGAATTTAATGGCATACATCATAGGATGGATCCTTTAGCTGGAATGATCTCTCTAACCTTCTTTGTCCTGTGTGATGTTTATATAATAAAACATGTTGGTGTTCAGAGAAACAGGCCTGACGTGATCATGTGTCTAAGTGTTGGGCTGACTGTGCACTCGTGTGGCGGCAATTCTATATAGATTATCATGTACAGCACTGAGCAGACATGGGCAGTGGTACACGGTGCAATTGTGTGCAAGGAAAGCAATAACAACACTTTTGCAGAATAGCAGCTGATTAGAAAAATAAAACATAAGCTACAAGCCTTGTTATGATAAAATTAATTAAAATTAATAAATAAAATAAAGCATGTAACTAGGTAAAAGGGCACAGACCGCTGGCCCAAGCTAAAATTGGTGAGCCCAAGCATGGCTCTGAAATGAACCCACAACACGCTCCCTATTGTCGGAACAAGAGTGCAGGGCTTAAGACCTAAAAATACCTACACTCTAACACTAGAAGACTAAAAACATGCTAAAATGTATATATAAAAAGAGCTAAAATGTCAAAGTTGACAAGTAAGGCAGGCCAATAGACAGGCCACATTAAAGGAACAATCTATAACTCAAAATAAAAAATGGCAAAGGTCTAATTCAGCAATACTCATGGTCCTGCAGGAAATCTCTGATCTCAACAATGGAGATTGAAGCCAGGGAGGACCCCACTTCAGCACGCGATAAGGTCACCAGCTCATTAGATGAAAGATCCAAGGAGCACAAATGGGCAGGTGCCTCAGCCATAGGTCCGGCTGAGAGACCAGCATTCTGTTCAGTGCTGGATGTAGAAGAAGCAATGACATCCACTATGGGTGGCTCATAGGGTGCCTTGCATAACAACCACAGTCAGTGAATTAAATTTCATCGAGAACATTAGCAGATCCTTGTCCAAAGAAGGTATGGGCTGCACAGCAAGACACACCTTCGGTGCACATTTGAAGAAGCACGACCAACAATGAAAAATTGGATGCACAAAAGAATCTGTTTGAATGATATTGACCAATTCAATACCAGTTCCTCCAATAGTGAAGCTCCAAAATACTGCATCATGTGTTCACAATACAGGTGGCCTGGTGGGAACTCCATCACTCTGCTTGTTGAGTTGGGACAGCCAATGCAAATCAAAAATAGGTACAACAGTTGCAAAGTTATTGGGAATCCACCAAAAACACTTGAAAAAGTGAGTGGATGTCTGATGATATAACTCCAAAGGCTGTCTAGAAGGTGCTAGCAAATCCAGCACCAACAGCCTTAAAAAAGTGCACAATCCCAGGAGTATTAGATACATTAAAAATCCTGCTCACCAACTCTCTGAAGTGTTTGGGTAAGTTGGTATTTAATGGGGACTGTATCTCTGCAGATGATCTTGCTACTTGGAGGTCATAAGTCTCTCTGGCTGATGTCAGAGCCACATGTTTTTGAAACAGAAGAGCCTTCAGGCTGCTCAGCTTGTCAAAATATACATTTGAAGTAATGATGTGAGGCCACAATTCTGATACTTTTAACTCTTGTGTGAGCGGAAATAACGTATTACCTCAGCAAGTTACAATTTGGGAAACCGAAATCATGTAGGTGACTCCAGGCTTCATACGACAGCAGCCTTCATCACTTCAAGCCAAGTTCGCCACAGCCGCATTGCCTGTGCCATGCAAGAACACATATTTACAAATCACAGAATGACTAAGCGAAATCTTGCATTCAGTTCTACTAAGAAAGACCTCTTTCTCACTGCTCAGACATTAATTAAATGGCAAATCCAGCATCTTGTGGATGCAACTGTCTCTTAACCACTCAAATCTGCCTACAGGAAAATGTTTTCAACACAAAGTAAATTAATATGTTGAAATGGCAGATTAATCACTATGTATTAACCATACTGACAATGAAATTTCTGCTACTAACTTTTCAATATTAAGCATGATGTAACTTTTTTTGACATTTTCTGCTGCTGTCTTGTTAAATTAAACGCAGTAAATAACTCCTTAGAGCTAATGTGCTGCCAGGGCATGCGGCCACTTTTTAGAACTTTTAACGTCCAACCCAGCTGCATAATGGACATAAGCTGACTCTGCCCATGGTGTAAAAGTGACATGTCATTTTGAAGGATGTCAATTGCAGATGTTATTTAGTGTGTTAATATGGTTAGACAATGTGTTCATACCATTTTTAACAACTGCTAGAGCCTTCTCCATGTTTTCTTGATCATTCTGCCTTAAACATGCGGCTGCTTCCATTTGCAAAAGCTTCCATATCTCATCATCTATGGCATATAAAAAATGTTTTTGGCGTGGCTTTCTTGGACCTAACAAGAAATCTTGTAAGTTCACATCTGTGGATAGGAGACGAAGGCCCTCATTATGACATTGGCGGTAAGTCCCGCTTACCGCCATACTGACTGCCGTCAACATACCGCGGCGGTATACCGCTACACGTATTATGACCCACACATAGAAATCTGCCACTATACAGACACATACACAAGTCCGCCAGTCCAAAGGACAGTGATTAAATGGCGGTACCAAAACCCACACCGTTACGCCAACAGAAATACGCCCACAGCATTATGTTCCACAAATCACCGCAGCGGACATTTAACCGCGGTAAACCATTGGCAGCACATACCTCTGCGCTCAAAATACACACACAATAACAAAACTACACCACATTGGACAATTAAAACTACACACACCTGACACACCCATACACACCACACCCAGACACCCACACCACTATAAAACACACACCCACATTACCCACAACCCTTTACCACACCTAACAATTTACAACAGAGAGAGAGACACGCCAGGAGCACCCACAGAACCAGAGCCACAGAACACCATCACCCATACACCATCCACGCACCTCACAGCACACACCCCGACACATCACCCCACACAAACTCACACACACCACACATACTACACCCAAGGCACCACAAAGACACCCCAGATTCTCTGAGGAGGAGCTAAGGGTCATGGTAGAGGAAATCATCCAGGTAGAGACACAGCTTTTCGGATCACAGGTGCAGTAAACATCCATTGCAAGGAAGATGGAGCTATGGCGGAGAGTTGTGGACAGGGTCAACACCGTGGGACAGCACCCAAGAACCAGGGATGGCATCAGGAAGAGGAGGAACGACCTACGGGGGAAGGTGTGTTCTGTGGTTGCAAGACACCAGATAGCTGTACAGAGGACTGGTGGTGGACCCCCACCTCCTCCCCCACAACTAACATGGGAGGAGCAAGTCTTGGCAATACTGCATCCTGAGGGCCTGCAGGAGTAGCAGGAGGACTGGACTCTGGTAAGTCAAATCTTTACTACTTTCACCCCCCTACCTGCATGCCATCACACACCCGCACCCTCACTCCCATCACTCCACCACCTCCCACACACCCCACCATCACAACCCACCCCTCCCACAACCAAGTCCTGCATACAACGCCAATGCATGGACACCCATCACAGACCTGCATGGACACCCATCATCATAGCATGCACAGTAGTGACAATCAATTAGTCAACCAAATCACAACTCACACAAGCCAAAGCTGCATTGGTAATAACAACCATAGAGGGAAACACACCCATGCACCATATGTCACATGCAGAAACCATAACACTGCATTTACATACCCACAGAACCCCCACACAACGTCACCAGAGAGGAGGAACCAGCAACATCCAGTCCACCCCTAGAAGAGGCCCACAGTGATGACAGCATCTCTGCACGCCTGGATATGGATGACCAACCTGGTCCATCTGGGATCTCTGGACAGTCGGTTACCCAGCCACACCCCCATACCACCACAGAGCCTCCCCCCTCAGGAAACACCAGCACAGCACCCACCCAGCGGGCCCATCCCACTGTCCGCAGGACACGTCAATCAGCAGTGTGTCCACCGCTAGAGGGACCCCAGGAAAACCTCAAACACAGGACGATCAGGGACCTGGAGTCAGTGGCAGTGGGCACACGGTTCAGGGGAAAGAGGCACAGGACAACGGGGAAGCTGGGAGGACTGCTGTGCGACAGGGAGAAGACAGGCCAAGGGTACCGACCCTCCACAAGGCCCTTGCAGGGATCCTGGGAGCATACCACCATTCCTAGGAGACGATGGGCCAGATACTGGCCAAGTTGCAGGAGACCCAGCAGCTGCAGGAGGGACAGTACCTGGGGATCAGGGAGGACCTGAAGGACATCCACACCACCCTGGTCACCATTGCAGGGGTGCTGGTAGACATGGCCAACACCATGAGGGAGGCAGTAGCACACCAGCGGGCCACTGACACTAGCCTCACCGATGAACAGCCCTCCATCTCCGCCAACGCTAGTGGACAGGAGGCCCTACCACAGGAACAACAGGCCACCAGCACCCCACCCCCTGCAGAAGGAGAACCACCATGCAAACAGTCCCTGCGATCCAGGCAGAAGCCAGAGATCATTGCCAAGATCCCCGCCAGGAAATAGGACTCTCCTGATTGTCACCCTTCTGTCCCACACTGTCATCCTGTTCACCTTGAACTGCCATTGCTCCACTTCCTATGTCCTCTTGGACAATACACCTGTGATACCAATATACTATACCCTATCATGGACTCTTCACCATCACCCAAGCCCATTGCACATCCCCATTTACTTCTCAGCACTTAAATAAACACCCTTGGAATAAACACAAATGGAGTATGTCAAATGATTTAAGAATGTAGTTGTATAACAATCTGTAGACATTGCAAATAGACAGTACAGTGATGTAAACATAGTTATGACCTGTAATGTGCTGCAGTCAATACACCAGTAGCCACTGGAGGGCACAAATATCTGCAAATAGACATGTGAAAGGGTACAATAAGTGGGCTGTGTAGTGGAAACAGCAGCCAGGCAGAAAAAAATCACTTCACAAAACAGAAATGGAAGGTGAGATTACAGTGTCTTACCTGTGTGTCACTGGAAGTACTGTTGTATTATAGTTGATCTGTTGTCCACATCCTCTTCCTCTGCCTTCTCTTCGTCACTGTCCACAGGCTCCAGGGCTGCCACACGACCATCTCCAGCCTCATCCTCCTGCAGAAAAGGCACCTGGCGTCTCAAGGCCAGGTTGTGCAACATGCAACGATGATCTGGCAGACCTTCTTGGGTGAGTAGCACCTGTCAGGTGGAGGCACCTGAACCTGGGCTTCAGAAGGCCAAAGGTTCGCTCAATGATCCTCCTTGTTCGCCCATGTGCCTCATTGTAACATTCCTCTGCCCTTGTCCTGGCATTCCTCACTGGGGTCAGTAGCCATGGGAGGTTGGGGTAACCAGAGTCACCTTCAAATACCAAGGGATACCATTTAGCCAGACACTCACCCTTAGTGCCAACCCCACACCCTTATACCAACATCCACTGGGTGGGGACCATGGGCTCACCTATTAGCCACACCCGGTGCCTCTGGAGTTGAGCATCACATATGGGATGCTGCTATTCCTCACGATATAGGCATCCTGCACAGACCCAGGATACTCAGCATTGACATGGGAGATGTACTGGTCCGCCAGGCACACTATCTGCACATTCGTAGAGTGAAAGCTTTTTAGATTTCTGAACACCTGTTCATTTCTCCAGTGGGGACAAAGGCATTATGTGTACCATCAATAGCACCAATGATGTTGGGGATATGTCCCAGTGCATAGAAGTCAGCCTTTACTGTGGCCAAATCCTCGCCTGGGGGAAAACGATGTAGCTGCACGTGTGTTTCATCAGGGCAGACAACGCTCTGGTCAGCACGTTTGAGAACATAGGCTGTGACATCCCTGCTGTCAGGGCCACTGTTGCTTGGAAGGAGCCACTTGCCAAGAAATAGAGCACTGATAGCACTTGCACAAGAGGAGGTATCCCAGTGGGGTGATGGATAGCTGAGATCCATTCTGGCTCCAAAGTGGCACAGAGCTCTTGGATTGTGGCCCTATCAAGTCTGTAGTTGAGGATAATGTGCCTGTCCTCCATTGTTGCCAGGTCCACCAGGGGTCTGTACACAGGGGAATGTCTCCATCTCCTATTAATCTGCAGCGGTTGAACTCCAGGATGAAAAACAGTGAGTAGATGGTCATATTCATACATATCCTCAGAGTAAAATGCCTTGCATGTTGTGACAGAAACAGTATGTGAACGTGTAGTTCCGTTAATGTGCCTATGTCTGCTGTGATGTAGTTAGGTGACATGGCCTGTTCCCCCCCGAAATGGCGGCCGCCTGACCTGTGTGGAGGTACAAGTGGAAATGAGGTAATTCCGCTGGCGTTGTGTGCTGTTGCGGGAGGCGGTCAATGACCGCCGTGCGACTCCTCATTGGTTCTCATTGGGCCCTATGGGTTCCAGTAGCCAATGGTGATGTAAGCCGGCGGTGACGGTACGCACCGCAGCGAACATGACCAACATTTTCTATCTGTTCACTCACTTGCTACCTGACCTTCAACATGAGAAGACCTACACTGCAAGTGTTGCTGTGACCTGTGTCTGGCAGCAACCATGGCACGAGTGTCTGGGGAAAGGGCCCCTGCTTATACTTCAGAAGAGTTGGAGAGACTGGTGGATGGGGTCCTACCCCAGTACCGTTTACTTTATGGTCCTCCAGACCAACAGGTGAGTACATTGTGAGCACGATGCATGGGGCATGAATGCATGGAGTGCTGTGTGTGTCAGCCTCGTGTAAGGGGGGTGGCTGAGGGGTCCTGGGCAGAGTGCTGCATGTCTGGTGGTCAATGTCTGTGCGTAAGAGGATGGGAGGGATATGGTGGGCCATGAGTGTAACAGGCCGGACAGTATGACTAATACCCTTTTCAATGTATCTTTTTCTGCAGGTCAGCGCCCATCAGAAAAAGGGTATTTGGCGTGCCATCACCAAGGAAGTGCGGACCCTGGGGGTCTTTGACAGGCATAGCATCCACTGTCACAAACGGTGGGAGGACCTGCGCCGCTGGGCAAGGAAGACGGTGGAGGCCCAGCTGGGGATGGCCTCCCAGCGAGGAAGAGGTCCCGGTTGTACCCTGACCCCCTGATGTTCTGCATCCTGACGGTAGCCTGTCTGGAGTTGGATGGGCGCTTGACGGCATCACAGCAGCCACAAGGGGGTGAGTATAGTTTCAGATTCAGTGAATTGTGCATGTTGAGGTGTTATCTGGGTGGGGGATGTGGGTCTGTGGGTGCCCCTAGGCCAGGACGAAAATGGCAGGGTAGGTTCCATGATGGGCAGGATCTGATGCACTCCAAACCCAAATATGCTAGTGGGCATCGCCTACTGGGCCGGGTCCTGTGGGTTTCAGTTGTGCTGCTATTGGCGTTAGGCATTGTACTCCATGACCTGGGGACTAGCATTGTAACTGGTAGTGCATGGCCTAGTGCATAGGGCTGTTCCCTGTGTGTTTTGTATGCCAACAGTGGTGTTGTTGCTGGCATTGACCAAGTGTATCCCCTGTCTCTTCCCCCCTCCTTTTTGTTTTCCTTGTGTGCAAAAGCATCATCTGGCGGAGGAGCACAGGCACAGGCGACGGAGGGGAGCTGCATCCCGCATGGCCCATGAGGCTGAATCCACACGACGGGGAGGGCACCAGTGGGATGGAGGGCGAGGGGGGCACCACAGCGGAGACTGGAGGGGACAGTTCTGACAAGCGACACCACCTCTGATGGAAGCTGCCTGCCGGTGGCGGACTCCTCTGTGGCCAGCCCAACTATAGGTACAGCCACCAGCCCCGTACCAGCACCGCCCTCCCAGCAGCCCCTAAGCGTGTTTCCCGTGCCCGCTCACCCATGAGGGTGGGCATCTCCTTCGCCCGAGGCACCTCAGATCCTGCCCCAGTCAGCCCTGCTGCCCTCAGTGAGGAGGCTATTGACCACCTGCGATCCATCTCTTTTGGGCAGTCAACCATACTGAATGCCTTCCAGGGTCTGGCAGGGCATGTGCAACAAACAAATGCATTCCTGGAGGGCATTCACTCTGGCGTGGCGGCCCAACAGAGATAATTCCAGGCTCTGGCCAGCTCCCTGATGGCAGCCAATGTCCCTGTCTCTAGCCTCCCTCCTCTAACTTCCTCTACCCAGTCCCCTCAACCCAAGCCTATCCCAAGCACACCTTCAGACCAGCATGTTCCCAAATCAACACAGAGAAGTGGCTCAGGCAAACACAAGCACCACACTTCGTTCCACAGGCACTCAGACAAGCACCATCCAGATGCAGACACACCAACATCCACTGCCTCCACAGTGTCCCCCTCCTCCTCGTCATCCACCTCCCTCTCAGTAGCATCTCCACTCACACCTACATGCACTACATCCACACCCACTGCCTCCATCACCATCACGCCTATCACTACACGTCCCTCACTGGCAGTCACCACCCCCATATCCATGCACACGTCCCCTGTGTCCTCTCCCACTGTGTCTGTGCCCCCTCCTCCCAAAGTACACAAACGCAAGCACTCGGACACCCAACAGCATCCAGCCCATGCACCTGCACCCAAACACAGCAGACAGACACCTCCTACCACCACTCCCTCTTCCTCCAATCCCAAACCTTCACCCTCTTCCAGCCCGTGTCCCTAAAAAGCTTTTCCTCTCCACACTTGACCTCTTCCCTGCCCCTCCCCCCACCGTCCTTCACTTCGGGCCAGGGTGGTCAGGACCCAGGCTAGCACCTCAGCCACCCAGTCCATGGCCACTGTCGTTTCTGCAGCCACTGCAGTTGTGAGAGGCTCTGAGAAGACACCTGTCCACACAGCCAGTGTGCCAGCACCAGCTGCCAAGGGCTAAAAGGGAGCACCAGCTGCCAAAAGCAAGGAGGCACCACCAGCTGGCAAAGGCAAGGAGGCACCACCAGCTGTCAAAGGCAAGGAGGCACCACCAGCTGGCAGAAGCAAGGAGGTACCACTAGCAGGCAAGGGCAGGAACGGAACACCAGCTGGCAAGGACAGGAAGGGAACACCAGCTGCCAAGGACAATGAGAAAGGCACAGACGCCGCTGCCAGGATGGATAATGAGCCTGGTGCTGGAGCTGCATCTGGGCACACAACACCAGCCATGACACTTCAGCCATCTGAGGCAGCGGGGGAAGGGCTGGAGCCTCCCCGCACCACCAGCACCTCCACCACCACTGTCACTAGCACCGCCACCAGCACCACTGCCACCACCACTGGCAGCAGCAGCAGCCCCAGTGGGCAGCCGTCCGAGGCTGCGGGGAAAGGGCTGGAGCCTACCCCCACCACAGGCAGCACCGCCACCAGCACTGTCACCAGCACCGCCACCAGCACCACTGCCAGCAGCCTCAGTGTGCAGCCGTCCGAGGCTGCGGGGGAAGAGCTGGAGCCTACCCCCACCACAGGCAGCACCACCGCCAGCACCGCCACTGCCACCACTGAGCAGCCGTGACTGCCGGAGGGCAGTGGGTAGTCGTGCCTCCATGGGCTGTAGTGCATCCTGGCCCCTGCAAAAACTGTAGGTGTGACACCCAGGTGAGAGACTGTGACCTTGCACCCTCCAAGATCTGGATCACAGGGCACAAAGCCACCTCCAGAACCAGTGGAAGAAGGCATCGACTCACCCCCTCCTTGCCAGGATGAAGCACACTGGGCACAAAGCCCTCTCCAGAACCAGTGGAAGAAGGCATCCACCCACCCTATCCTTGCCAGGATTAAGCACACTGAGCACAAAGCCCCCTCCAGAACCAGTGGAAGAAGGCATGCACTTGAGAGACTGTGGCTTTGAACTCCCCAGGACCAAGCAGTGGGCAAACCACCCACTTGAGAGACTGTGGCTTTGCGCTCCCCTCCACTTGAGAGACTGTGGCTTTGCACTCCCCAGGACCAAGCAGTGGGCAAACCTCCCATTTGAGAGACTGTGGCTTTGCACTCCCCAGGACAGAGTGCTCCCCTCCAGGAGCAGTGGCATTATACCATCTTCTGGCTGAGGCGCGCCACCCCTTCCCCTTCCCCCTGAGGTGCCTGTGTATTTTCAACCTGATGCCCCAGCAGTGTTCTCTCTGTATTGAGTCAGGCGTCAACTGGGGCCTTGGCATCTGTGATATGGCCCTGTGGGCCACGGACAATTTGGAATGGGCAGTGTCCCTCAATTTGTATATTTTGTATATACTCTTTTGTGCTTTGAGGACGTATTTCTCGAAATGTATGTTATCACACTGACTTTTCTCACTTCCTTTTGTCCTTGCGTTATTCCTGTTTGTGTGTATGGGGGTGGGGGTGTTGTGTGTTGCGTGTTGCGTGTTGCGTGTGTGTTTCACTCTCTTTTTCCTCCCCCTCCCTTGTATGCTAGGTGCGGTACTGTAGGAGGCTGGCCTGGCTTATAGTGGGTACCTTGTCTTGTGCAAGGTCCAGTTATCCCTTATTAATAGATTAGGGGTGTTCTAGCAGCTTAGGCTGATAGAGGTAGCTATAGCAGAGCAGCTTAGGTTGAACTAGGAGACATGCAAAGCTCCGACTATACCACTTATACCACTTAGCACTATATCATAAGAAAACACAATACTCAGAGTTACTAAAAATAAAGTTACTTTATTTTAGTGACAATATGCCAAAAGTATCTCAGAGGATATACTCCCTTAGGAGGCAAGTAATATTCACAAAATATACACACACAAACCAAAATCAGGTAAGTAGCAGTTAGAAAAGTAGTGCAAACAATATAGAATACAATAGGATGCGGATGCAATAGGAGACAATGGGCCTAGGGGCAACAAAAACCATATACTCCAAAAGTGGAATGCGAACCACGAATGGACCCGAGGCCTAGTGTAGTGTGTAGAGGGTCGCTGTGAGTGCAAGAAAACACTAGGGGCCTTATTTATACTTTTTGGTGCAAAACTGCACTAAGGCAGTTTTGCCCCAAAAAGTTTTGCACCGGCTTGCACCATTTTTTAGCACCAGCTGGGCACCATATTTATGGAATGGTGCAAGCCGGTGCAAAGGGTAGGCTAGGTTAAAAAAAAAAATACGTTAGGCAGTTTTGAGTCAAAATAAATGATTCTGACCAGATTAGCATCATTTTTTGACACTAAGGGGCGTATTTATACTCTGTTTGCAATGAATTAGCGTCATTTTTTTTTTACTCTAATTCAGTGCAAAACTAACTCCATATTTATACTTTGGTGCTAGACCCGTCTAGCACCAAATTTATGGAGTTAAAGTCATTTTTTGGAAGTGGAAACCTACCTTGCCTTAATGAGATGCAAGGTAGGCGTTCCCGTGCAAAAAAATGACTCTATGGCCTTAACACCATATTTATACTCCCATGTAAAAATGGTGCAAGGGAGGGAGGAAGGGTCAAAAAATGGGGCAAAGCTTGCTTTGCCCCATTTTTTAAGACCTGGGTCAGGGCAGGTCTTAGGGGACCTGTGGCCCTATTTCCATGGTGGAACACCATGGAATAAGCCCAGAGGTGCCCTCCCTAGGCCCTAGGGGCACCCCCACCCACACTAGAGGGACTGCGAGGATGGGGGACCCCATCCCAGGTAAGTACAGGTAAGTGCATTTTATTTTTGAAAGTGCCATAGGGGGCCCTGAAATGGGCCCCCATATATGGCACCGGGTGCAATGGCAATGCCCAGGGGACCCCTGTCCTCTGTGCTGGCCACTGGGGTGGTGGGCATAACTCCTGCCTTTCCTAAGGCAGGAGTCATGTGGCATGGTAGGTTTAGCACCATAAAATGACGCCAATCTGGTTAGAGTCATTTATTTTTACTCTAACCTGCCTAAAGCCATTTTTTGGTGCTAAACCCTCTTCTTCTATACTGCCAGCCCCACCCGACTAAAGTCATTTTTTTAAACTCTAGCCTACCCTTTGCACCGGCTTGCACCATTCCATAAATATGGTGCCCGGCTGGTGCACAGAAATGGTGCAAGCCGGTGCTCAACTTTTTGGTGCAAAACTGAGTTAGTGCAGTTTTGCAGCAAAAAGTATAAATAAGGGCCAATATTTTGTAAGTTTGCGCCACTTTTGTGTCATAAAATGACGTTAATGCGGTGCAAAAAAAGTTTAAATCAGGGCGTTGGTGCTAGATGGGTCTAGCACCAAAGTATAAATATGGAGTTAGTTTTGCACCGAATTAGAGTAAAAAAAAATGACACTAATTCGGTGCAAACAGAGTATAAATACGCCGCAGAGTATAAATATGCCCCTAAATATGGTGTTAAGGCCATAGAGTCATTTTTTGCTCGGGAACGCCTACCTTGCATCTCATTAAGGCAAAGTAGGACTCCACTTTCAAAAAAGGCCTTTAACTCCATAAATTTGGTGCTAGAGGGGTCTAGCACCAAAGTATAAATATGGAGTTAGTTTTGCACCGAATTAGAGTTAAAAAAAATGACACTAATTTGGTGCAAACAGAGTATAAATATGCCCCTAAGGGTGTCCAAGATACCCCACACCAAGACCCTAAAAAGTAGGAGTAAAGTTACCCTACCACCCCAGAAAGACAGTAAAGTCGAGATAGGGGATTCTGTAAGGACAACATCTGACTGCAAAACACTGAAGACGGATTCCTGGACCTGAGGACCTGTAAAGGAAGGGGACCAAGTCCAAGAGTCACGCAAGTGTCCAGGGGGGGCAGAAGCCCACTAAACTCCAGATGAAGGTGCAAAAGGGCTGCCTCCAGGTGGAAGAAGCCAAAGATTCTGCAACAACGGCAGATGCCAGGAACTTCTCCTTTGGTCAGAAGATGTCCCACGGCGTGCTGGAGGATGCAGAGTTGTTTCCACGCAGAAAGACCACAAACAAGCCTTTCTAGCTGCAAGAGTCGCGGTAGAGGATTTTGGGTGCTGCCAGGGCCCAGGAAGGATGAGGAGGTCGCCCCTTGGAGGAGGAGACAGAGGGGGCACTCAGCAAATCAGAGAGCCCACGCAGAAGCAGGCAGCACCCGCAGAAGCACCTGAACAGGCACTTAGAAGATCTGAGGATGAGGGTTGACTCGGAGCAACAAAGCAGGGTCCCTTGACGTCAGAGTCTAACTCAGCGAGTTGGGCAATGCAGGACGGAGTGTTGGGGACCTGGGCTAGGCTGTGCACAAAGGAAGTCTTGCAAAAGTGCACAGAAGCCCGAGCAGCTGCAGTTCACGCAGTACACAGATGTACTGTCTGGCGTGGGGAAGCAAGGACTTACCTCCACCAAACTTGGACAGAAGGGCCACTGGACTGTCGAAACACTTGGACCAAGCTCCTGTGTTCCAGGGACGACGCTCGTCTGGATGAGAGGGGACCCAGAGGACCGGTGATGCAGAAGTTTGGTGCCTGCGTTGGCAGAGGGAAGATTCCGTCGACCCACAGGAGATTTCTTCTTGGCTTCCAGTGCAGGTTGAAGGCAGACAGCCCTCAGAGCATGCACCACCAGGAAACAGTCGAGAAAGCCGGCAGGATGAGGCGCTACAATGTTGCTGGTAGTCTTCTTGCTACTTTGTTGTGGTTGTGCAGGCGTCCTGGAGCAGTCAGCGGTCGATCCTTGGCAGAAGTCGAAGAGGGAAGTGCAGAGGAACTCTGGTGAGCTCTTGCATTCGTTATCTGCTGAGATACCCACAGGAGAGACCCTAAATAGCCCACAGAGGAGGATTGGCTACAGAGAAAGGTAAGCACCTATCAGGAGGGGTCTTTGACGTCACCTGCTGGCACTGGCCACTCAGAGCTGTCCATTGTGCCCTCACACCTCTGCATCCAAGATGGCAGAGGTCTGGGACACACTGGAGGAGCTCTGGGCACCTCCCCTGGGAGGTGCTGGTCAGGGGAGTGGTCACTCCCCTTTCCTTTGTCCAGTTTTGCACCAGAGCAGGGCTGGGGTGATCCCTGAACCAGTGTAGACTGGCTTATGCAAGGAGGGCACCATCTGTGCCCTTCAAAGCATTTCCAGAGGCCAGGAGAGGCTACTCCTCCCAGGCCCTTCACATCTATTTCCAAAGGGAGAGGGTGTAACACCCTCTCTCAGAGGAAATCCTTTGTTCTGCCTTCCTGGGACCAGGCTGCCCAAGCCCCAGGGGGGCAGAAACCTGTCTGAGGGGTTGGCAGCAGCGGTTGCTGCAGAGGAGACCCCTGAAAATTAGTTTGGCAGTACCCGGTCTCTATGCTGGAGACCCAGGGATGCATGGAATTGTCCCCCCAATACCAGAATGGTATTGGGGTGACAATTCCATGATCCTAGACATGTTACATGGCCATGTTCGGAGTTACCATTGTGATGCTACATATAGGTATTGACCTATATGTAGTGCACGCGTGTAATGGTGTCCCCGCACTCACAAAGTCCGGGGAATTTTCCCTGAACAATGTGGGGGCACCTTGGCTAGTGCCAGGGTGCCCTCACACTAAGTAGCTTTGCACCTAACCTTCTCCAAGTGAGGGTTAGACATATAGGTGACTTATAAGTTACTTAAGTGCAGTGTAAAATGGCTGTGAAATAACGTGGATGTTATTTCACTCAGACTGCAGTGGCAGTCCTGTGTAAGAATTGTCTGAGTTCCCTATGGGTGGCAAAAGAAATGCTGCATCCCATAGGGATATCCTGGAACCCCAATACCCTGGGTACCTAGGTACCATATACTAGGGAATTATAAGGGTGTTCCAGTGTGCCAATCAGAATTGGTAAAATAAGTCACTAGCCTGCAGTGACAAATTTAAAAAGCAGAGAGAGCATAAACACTGAGGTTCTGGTTAGCAGAACCTCAGTGATACAGTTAGGCACCACACAGGGAACACATACAGGGCATACTTTATGAGAACTGGGGTCCTGACTAGCAGGATCCCAGTGACACATAGGCAAAAACAAACATACATACAGTAAAAATGGGGGTAACATGGCAGGCAAGATGGTACTTTCCTACAGGTACTCACGTGGTTGTCCTCGCCACCGTTCATGTTCCTGGTGTAGGAGGAGGTATACCAGCATGGAAAACACATGTAGTTCAGGCTCCATGGCATTGTGGTTCTTCCTTGAGTGTCCAGAGGTGAGTAGTTTCCCTTCTGTGTACTGTTTCCGCCGTGCTTTTGATGGCGTTGATACCGCCCCAGAAAAGCTGGCAGATTGGCTTGTTGTAATAGGGTCGGTGGTACATTGTCTTCCGTCTGGCTGTTGGCGGTTACCGCTGCGGTGCTTGTTGCTACCGCCGTGGCGGTCGGTGTGTTAAAGTGGCTGTCTGTGTTGGCGGTTTCAGCCGTGGTCATAATTAAATTTTTTTTACAGCTGGCCTGTTGGCGGTATTACAGCCGCTTTTATCACCGACTGCCAGGGTTGTAATGAGGGCCTAAGGTGTTCTTTTGCAGCTTTTGATGTGGAAGAGTGTAACCACTATTGGCACAGTTTGCCCCTGCTATATGTTGTGACAATCCCTGAGTGTTGGGCTGTGACATAACCAGGGTCCAGTCTGCTTGCTCTAAAACCCAGTGTGGAGTTTACAAAATGTTCATGACAACCATTGATGTCCACTGGCCACAATAACCACTTGTCATGATGTAAAAATGCAAAATTAAAGGTACCATTCAGAACCCAACTATTGAGCTGTTCTTTTGTGACATTTACAAGTTTTTGCCAATTCTCGAATTTTGCAAAGGTGAGAATAGTGGGCTCATTCAGCTCCTTTATTTTGGTTAACCCATGGCAAGTTTTTTGGTGAACGGTGTCATTTAAAAATATCATTTATAAAGGAATAAGGAATGCTCTAAATAAAGCTTCCCTACCTGTATTTGCGAATCTCATGTTCCCCGCACACTTTTTAAATCAATCATTTTTTCCCCTAAACTCATAGCCTTCAACAGCCAGCTGGGAAACAAAAGAATCTGAATAAATCAATTTGGTGTTGGTAAGCAATATTCTTCTCGCTTTAGAGGGAGGTAATTTAAAGTAATATGGCTCAGCATTCTTAGCAACATGCCCAGTAAAATATGCAAACGTGTCTATGTATGTTTCAGAACTTCCCACTGGTGGGGTAGGTCTATGCTCCCATTGTGTGCAATTGTAAACTATTCTTGGTATATGAGCTTGGTGCAGAAAATAATGTCCACAATGATGATAAGAGAACATTTCCCCATAAGTTCCAGTTGTCATGTAAACAGCTTCAGTTTCAAATACAGTATAAGATTTAGGCTCAGAAAGTATAAATCAACTGCTTTTACATCCCAGTAATCAGATACATTCCCAAGTGTAACAACATCATTCATAGAAAACATATGGAATTTGAATAACTTCAGTAGGGGCAAAGATATCATACAGCACTTTATCCCAAACAATCTTATCGGGAATTCGAACAGCTGAAATGTTCACTTCTGACCTTATGTGATGAGGAGTTAAAACCTCATCCACTAGTTCAACAGCAGAGTGTTCAGAAAGATGGTGACCATTTGTCAGCAGAAAGAAAATAATGATAAAACCAATCGAAAGCAGGAAGGAAAGCAGTGCCAATAGTATCCATAAATATCCATAGATAGTACCATGGATGAACCACATAATTCCCTTTTAAGTCAGTTGTAAAGCTTATGTGCTCTTTATACAGGTGCAGTTGCTGATGCTGAAGAGTTTGAAGAAATGTTGTCAATGTTGGCAAAATAACCAGAAGCAGTTTGTGCAAAAACTGAAGCTGATGCAGCACTATCAGAAGTACACTATGGTGGTGGTTCATAGTAAACAGTGTCATCCGTTTGTGTTGCATTGCAATAGTAGAGAACTATATCTTTGACATTTCTTGTCCGGTAAAATGGTGACAGCAATTAGCAAAATTTCATTATCCACCCTCCCCAAGCCCAGGGAGACAATTGTAGCATTTTTGCATGCTGAAGCATTGTTGAGTGCTTGAAGAGGTATCCGGGGGTAGTGAGAGAGGCAAGAAAACTACCCTGGAGTCCTCTTGGTCGACTGCACAGGATCAGCCACATGGTGCAATATGATGTTGTCAATTGAAACAAAACCGTTTTCTTTAGAACCAGGTAGTGGTGGTAGAATGACATTTCTGGTACAGTGTATTCCTAGGACTGGAACCAGTGCTCGATATGATGGGCCAAATTCCTTCTTTACAGCAATCTTTTCACGCACTAGGGGCCAGATGTAGCAAAGGGTTTGTGCCTCGCAAACAGTGAAAAATGCCGTTTGCGAGGCGCAAAAGCCTCTCTGCTATGCAGAAATGCATTTTGCGAGTCGGATCCGACTCGCAAAATGCATTTCCGACTCGCAAATAGGAAGGGGTGTTCCCTTCCTATTTGCGACTCGCAATGCTATTCAATTTCATTTGCGACCGCGAAAGCGGTGGCAAATGAAATCGCAGTTACCATCCACTTGAAGTGGATGGTAACCCAGTCGCAAACGGGAAGAGGTCCCCATGGGACCCCTTCCCCTTTGTGAATGGAAACAAAAATAATTTTTCAGAGCAGGTAGTTGTCCTATGGACCACTGCCTGCTCTGAAAAATACCGAAACAAAAGGTTTCGGGTTTTTTTCTAAGTGCAGCGCGTTTTCCTTTAAGGAAAACGGGCTGCAGATAGAAAAAAAAAACTACTTTATTAAAAAGCAGTCACGGACATGGTGGTCTGCTGTCTCCAGCAGGCCACCATCCCCGTGAGTGCCCATACTCGCAATGGGGTCGCAAACTGCGACCCACCTCATTAATATTAATGAGGTGGGTCTTTGCGACCCCGTTGCGAGTTGCAGAAGGTGTCTGAGACACCTTTCTGCATACCAAAATGCGACTTGCAATTTGTGAGTCGCACGGACTTGCAAATTGCAAGTCACAATTTTCTACCTACCTACATCTGGCCCTAGATCCCCAACTTTAGCAATCCAGCTAGTAGATGTTGTTGGCAAATCCCTCATTCCCAAGGTAGCAGCATATGTAGATGAATTTCCAGCACTAAATTGTTGTATTTCCAGTAAAACTGCAACATGTTCATTTATGTCACATGGTGTTTCTGCCACCACTGCACCAGGGCATCAAGATCTGAGAAATACATAGGTATCCCAAATAAGACTTCATAAGGGGTAAGCCTTCTCAATGACCTCGTGGGCAGATTATTTAGTGCTCTCTGGACCCCATGTAGGAATGAAGTCAGCTACAACCAGAACAGGGTACTCTCGCTGTTAAGGATTGCTTTAAGTCTCGTTTTTTTCTGCCCCACAACTGAAATGGAGCTGAACACCCATTGTTGCCATGATGTCTCTGAATGCCCTGGGGGCAAAATCAAGGCCTTGGTCTGAGCCGAATGCTGCAACTGCATATGTCCCACAGAAGACTTGCAAATCTATAATAAAAGTTCAAGCATCAGCCAAGCGCTGTGGCTAAACCCACAGAAATCCGGATCATGAATCTACAGCAGTAAGATGTATCTGTATGCACCATCAGGTTGTAAGGGACCGCAATGGTCCAGTACACACATTGTAGTGGTTTGTTTGAAACTAAGAGGGGAGTCTGCAGTGGGAGTTTGATGGAGTGTCTTTTAATTTGTTGGCAGATGTCCCAGAAAAGGACATACTGTTTGGTCTGTTTGTATAGACCTAGCCACCAATAGCATTTTTGTAATAAGGAGATGGTAGCCGCCACACCAGCATGGGCAGAAGCATCACCCTCATGCGCTGCATTAATGAGATCTTATTTCTGGTTTTGGTTGGGGATAATGCGATCACCCGCCCCTGGATTTGTTGCAAATGCAATATTTGGGTCACTTAAGTGATAGGAATGTTTTGCAGGGTATGATTTTAGTAAGGGCTTGCCAGCAGCCAAGGCTTTCACAGCTGCCAGCATTTCATCATCCAGTCTCGTCTGAAAACGGGTAATCACAGCAACAGAAGCTGTAGCACCCTCAGATTTGGCAGCCTCATCAGCCAAAGTGTTTCCTACAACATATATTCTTACACGTTAGTGGCCTACATGAGCGTCTGGCAGCCTGTCTTTAAGATCTGCTACACTCCCTCACACAAATTCATGTTTGATGGTGTTCCCTTTCCAATCTCTGAACCCGTTTAGGCACCAGTAGTGTAAGTATTAATTGAAGGACTGGACACAATTATATGAATCACACACAATCAAAGTTGAAAGTTCCAGATCCAAGTGTTCTAGTGCCAACATTAGAGCCTTACGCTCTGCAAGTTATGCAGTACAGTCCCCTAGGGTCGGTGTGTAGGTATATTGAGGGTGGAATTTACCATTCCTCACTACCCCGCTAACGGCTGCACAATCGGTGGAGTATTGGTGTTTAGTACCTAAAGCTAGTTGTGCTGAACCATCAGTATAAATGATGATTCAATATTGGTCAAGAGGCAAGATGTTAGAGGGCAGGGGGTACTCAAGTTCATATTGAAGAAATTCTTGGGTCTGAAGCTTTGAGTCGAAAACATAATCAACATCAGTGACCGTCAGAGACTTTGACCATTGAATCCAATGTGGATGTAATGCTGATGCAGGACACCAGCCTTGATAACAGCCTCAAGGGCTGGTACTGGGGTAACAGTAATTATGCTTTTCCCTTGGGCCAGTGGCCTCTCCTTAATGACAGCCATCTGTACAGCAGTCAGTATTTTTTCTGTTGGTGCAAAAGGTTGTTCTGCATGAAAAATTTAATTTGTAGCATCGAGCGGCAAATCCCAAAATGATGCGATCCACCCGGACTAAATGTGCGTTGAGGTCTTCATCTGTGAGACAGATATCATCCACATAGGACAACACCTCGGAATCAATATCATGTAATATTGTTGGCACGCGGGCAGAGAACAATCCAGAGCACTATAAAGGCACTTCAGTCCCGGCTTTCAGGCACTAGATTTTGGCAGAAAAAAACATTAGAAATCTCCAAGGTTGTTTTGTATTTGTATTTTTTGCTCACTATATTGTTAATGAGTGCTGTGCTGTGTGCATTTTGTATTGCAAATGTGTGTGTGGGACTGTTTAGCTGTCCGTAATTTAAGACTGTTCTATATGAATGGCCAGGTTTTGCTACGGGAAACAGGGGATTATTAATTGCTGAAACACAGGGCTCCATTACTCCCTGGTACTCTCGTTGTGTGAGTATTTCTCTTTCTGGTGCTTTAGCCTCATGTTTAATTGGATACTGAGGCTGTATCTGTAAAATGGATCTTATGGGAATAACATGGTAGGGGGGAAATCTATCTGACCCTACATGATTGTGGTACAGTGCTGGTGCTTGCCCCAATGCCCAATCTGTGGTGTAAGCCTCTTTTACTAGATCGGGAACTAGGACTGAGAAAGAATGCAAAATTACATCTTCCCCTTGTGGGAGCATGCAGACAAATTCAGGTGGCCAATCTTTTTCTGCCAATAAAATGTCATAATTTAGTGTTACTCTTCCCCAGGAGATAACTTTAGTAGTGCGCTCTATGTCTCCCTCAATCTGAATGTTCAGTTTATAAACCCTGTCGGGTGGGGAGACATACCTGTCTGTTGTTTCGACTTCAAAGAAGTGTCACATCCAGAAGATCTATGAGATTCTAGTGACATATTGTGACGTCTGCTGCACTGTCTAGCATAGTCACTGCCCACATTCTGTTTTTCAGCAGTATTCTCAATATTTTTGCCATGTTTGACCAAAATAGCTGCACATTTTTCTTTTTAAATTGGGCTTTTGCTGTGGAAGTTTCTCTTCCTTTTTCATAAACATTTTTGAAGAACGTTGTGAGTCTTTTTTAGGCTTCATGTAGCCACTTTTAAAACCTTAGAAATCTGGCTAGATTCTAAACTAACCCTAGAGTACCAAGCTAGGATGGTCTCGGCATCCTGTTTTGGCTTATTAAGATTACTACGAAAGGTAATTGGCCTACTTCCCCCTCTGGCTAGAAGGATCACGGTACAAGCACTTGTCTTATCCAGACTTGACTACGGCAATAGTCTTTTCTTGGGTTCACCGAGATATGTGATTAATAAACTACAGACAGTACAGAATGCGGCAGCCTGGCTGCTATTTAACATCCCAAGGTATACTTCTGCCAAGCGAGCACTGACCTCACTTCATTGGCTCCCGGTCGAACAGCAAGTGAAATTTAAATCTCTATGTATTATTCACAGAGCTCTACATAATAGGGACCCACACCAGCTGAAAACTCTTGCATCTTTCTATGAACCTGTTAGAGCCCTTAGATCGTCCGCCAAAGCCTTAGTGGCACTCCCCAAAGTCAGGAAAGCTAGATGAGGCGGCAATTATGCTGAAATATCAGGGAGCTAAACTTTGGAACTCTCTTCCACATAATATTCGATCGATCAGTCAGGAACTCAAATTTCGGAAAGCTATTAAAACCTGGCTTTTCTAATTCCTTATGATCCTGTGTCGACTTGCTTGTTTCTTGGGTTGGAGGTTCAGATTAGCGCTACGAGGCCTCCGGGTAGTTTTGGCGCTCTACAAATTCAATTAACATAACATAACTTTGGTGTTCTGACCACCCTCTTCTCTCATGCCATGTATACAGTGTGTCCTGAAAGGAACCAGATTGGCTACTGTCAGTATATTGTTATCTCTCAGGAGTTTTTAGTGCTCTCCTGTTTCTAAGATTGTATCTTTTCTCTGAGGTCTCCGGCTGCGGAGATTCTCCTCTTTAGCTTCTTCTTTCTTTAGTTTTTGTTTATCCAACTGTTTTTTACAGCTCCCTTGTGCCTGCTTAGTACCTTCCTTTCCGGAAGTACTCTGTAGTTGTGGTTTAGTTGGTCTGGCCCCCAGACTATCCCAACCTATACTACTATAAGTTTCAGCAATAATCTTTGGCACCTTGCGTTCCTGATCCTGTTGAGGAATCTCCCAGAGCCTCTGGCGTATTGCCAATGCCGTTGCTTCCCCTTTAATGTTACTTAAAATAATTGAGGAAACTGTGTCAAAACTGTGCATCAGTTTCATCCCCAAGTCCAGGGCAGGACTGTTTTAACACTTCAAGAAGATTCATAACCGTCAGTGTACCATGTGTCATAATATATATTGCTGGAAGGGGCATAATCCTCTATTGAGGGAACCATTCAAAAAGGCAAGCACAATTGATATTTATCTTGGGGTCCCACGTGGGGAAACACTGCTTCCAGTTTATTTTTTTTGTGCAACCCAGAACGGAAACTTCTCCTGCTCAGTGGGTGCTTTTCCCATTATTGAATGGACAGTTTGTGGACTTATGCCTTTAATGTCCAATTGATTTATAGATGAGCAGCTCTTGTTGGGGCGGTGTTTAATAGTCCGCATTACGAATTGTATTAATCGTCTATATATAGCTATGAGGTAATTGCATAATGTACGTACTTCAGCTACTTGCATACTTTGTACATTGGGATGTGGTTATTTGTAGCCAAAGTTGGCCATGTAGGTCCATCATTACTTAAGAGACCTAATCTAACAGGTTGTGTTACATGTGGGAGTGCTCCATTAAACCAATCATAGTGGTCTTGATAAGTTAGAGGTGTCTCTAAGTATTGGTATGCTCTGTATTGTTGTGCTACATTTGCTATTCTGTATGTGTGAAATGTATATTAGTCTGCGTTAACTTCAGGAAAGGTGAATATTTCTGTTCAGTGTGCGTCGTGTGAATCACCTCGAACGTAACTTCCCCAACCTTATAGATGTAGTCCATTAGGGAAGAGAACCTGTGTGACAGGTTGTCTACAGTTTTCTGGCATATTTACTGGTTATGTGTCAGCCATATCAAAAGATAGGGATCAGTGTTGGGAACACCAATGGGGGAATCCTTTAAAGGTTCAAGCCTGATAGGTACTCCTTAGTCAGCTGAGGAGGATTTTCCCTAACCCTGCGGCCCAAGCAAGGCTCTAAAACGAACCCACAACAGAACAACATGCACTTTTGGGATTTGTTCCCAAGCTTAGGGAGGATCCCTTTAGACTCATTTGTGAATTGGCACAATTTTTCAAGAAAGTACAGTTATGGTTCATCTTCCAAGACAAACCTTTACCCTTGACCATTGAAATCTTTGGACTTAAGAATCTATTTAATTTTACCCCTCCAGCCAGTATGATGACATGTGAAGTACTGGCTTTTGCAAAAAGCTGTCTGTTATATCATCTAAGGACATAAGAGAGTTGATACTTTCTTTGTATAAGATTTATTGGACAAAAGGAAAACAGCACTCCTTGTCCTCATCTGTTCACTCTGATGTCAGCAAGCAACTGACCTTAGAGTTCAAGTCGAGGATACCATGACAAAGGAACTCTCAACCCTACTTACTAAACAACTACTTAACATAAAAGACACTACAGCATAACCTCCCCCAGATCTAAAGACCATAACACACCTCCCTTCCTTGAAAAATCTGACACACTGAACACAAAAATAAAACACTAATTAGAAAAATTCACAAAGACAATCTGACACATAAAAACACATAATACCTAAGCATAAATAAAATGTTAATGCTACATATTCAAGATAGGATATAATCATTCAAATAGATGGGCAAACCCACACTCCTTTTACTCCTGGAACCATCACCATCAACCCTAGTTTGTACTTGCACAATTTGATCTGCTCCCTTCTCTCTCACCTGACTCATAGGTGTCTCCCTGTCTACTCACATTTCCAGAAGTACCAGATGTACCCAAACACTCTCCATTGTTAACCCTTGAATCACTTTCAGACTGTCCATAACTCACACTGGTATTTGACCGCCTCACCAGCAACCTACCTAAATCCAAATCTACTGTAAAGATTGTTCTATCAGCATGGTCCGCTCCACACACTTTCTGCAACTTGAACCCACTCCTTTTGCTCCACAATTTCCCATTTTCCACTCAGACAGAATGCTTGGACACCTGTATTACTTTGGTTTTAGGATAGAATTTGGACGAAGATCTCTGTACACCTGGAGATCTTCTAATGCTAACTTCCTCCCCCAAACTAAAGTCAAACATCCTTACCTTATTCCACTCATCATATCTCTGCCAGTGCTTCTAATGGGATTTTACAAACTGTCCTTTAGTCTGATCAACACCAGGCATGCTCCAATCCAATTTAGTCTCACCCAGGACCCAACTTGGTGACAAATCATTGGTGGAGTCTCTTTCATGCAACAACACAAAAGGAGACACTCAAGTGATAGAGTGTGGAGTATTATGATAACACCAACCCTGTGAGCTACTGCCTCATGGACATCCCTCCCAGCCCTGAACACCAATTGGATGGTTTCTTTAAGCATACAATTCACTCTCTCAGCCATCCCATTACCTTCCGGGCTGTAAAGAACCACAGCGAGATGCTTGCTTCCTAGTTTCTTCAAGAAACTCTGCATAAAATGGGAAACAAATTGAACACCATTGTCGGTGACCAAACATTTCAACACTCCTTCAGTGTAAAATACATATCTGAGAAATGCAATCACCTTTGTGTGTTGGGTTCCCCCATGAATCTACACAAAATCCATTTTGAATGATAATCCACCAGAACCACTAGGAATCTCTTTCCATCATTCCTACCATCAATTGGCCCAATAACATCCATGCCCAATTTATCCCAAGGATTCTCTGGGAACTCCACCAAACTCATCGGAACATTACATAGAAATTGCAGACCTGCATTCCTCACGCCTGCTCACATATGCATCAACTTCCACATCCATAGCTGGCAACCAATAGCACAATCTCAGCCTTTTTTTGTATCTGTTGCCCCCACATGACCTAGGTGAGCCAACCTCATTAACCTGTTTCTCAATCCACTAGGGGGAATCAGACAACTACCTCTCATTATCAGTCCTCCGTCTACACTTAGGGCCATATTTATACTTTTTGACGCAAAACTGCACCGACGCAGTTTTGCATAAAAAATATTACCGCCGGCTAACTCCATTTCTTTGCACAGTGCGGGCATCAAATTTATACTTTGACGCATGGCTGCGCAAACCACAGGTGTAAGTAATTTTTTTTGACGCACACCGCAGTGTCACGTCGTAAAGGAAAATTACGTTAACGCGGCGGAAATGACTGTGAGCCGGTTTACGACACCGCAAACCGGATATGCAGCGTTTTTTGAAGCAATAGCGTCAAAATTCCCCGCAAACACAGCCATTTCAGCAGAGGAGAACCAAAATGGATTCCAGATGCCTGTACAGACCCCAGGAAGATGACAACAGACCAGAAACCAGCCAGGAGTACCCACACAAGAACCAGGACAGGGAGAAAAAGAAAATAAAGTGTTGCTTCAGTGCAGAGGAGCAGGAAATTCTGTTTAAAGAGGTGACGGAACACCAGCACCAACTGTTTGTCACCTCAAAGTTGCCAATCAGTAGGAGAAAGGCAATCTGGCAACAAATTGTTGACAAGATTAACAGTGTGGCAGAAGTACGCAGAACAGTCATCGAGTGCAAGAAACGCTGTCATGACTGCAAGCGCAGGACCAAGGAAAAGATGGCCAAGAACAGGAGGCAGCACTGCAGACTGGAGGTGGGAGTCAAGCACACCAGGGGCCCCTGGACCACATGGAGGAGATGGTCGCAACCATCATCCCTGAGGAGATCGTCACAGGGGTTCAAGGACAGGACAGCGCAGACTACCAGGAGACAATGCACATGCAGTGTAAGTCGCATGGGGAATTAAAATGCACTAGTGTGAACTGCAACCGGGGGGATACCGACTACAAAATGTATGGAAGTCATCATATACATGGAGTGGCATGGGTAAAGGGGTACGGCATGGGGGCATGGTCTGTACAGAGAAAAGCTGGGGCACACCATAACACAACACCAACAACAGTTCCATGGGGGTATGCTGCCATGCCAACAATGTAGCAAAGGTAAAGCCACGCCAGGAGGGAAGAGCACAACGTCAAACTGACATCCTGTCCCACGTCTGCCACTATACCCTCTACATTAACTAGGGCCCAATTAACAACCTCTAGCCATACCGACAACTGGAATGTAACAGTGACAACAGTTGCCACTACCACCTCCGCTGTGAGTGCAGCTCAAGTAGCCAATGGCAGTAACGTCCCCATGGATCATACACACCTAAATTTGAGGGTTGAGGATGACAACATTAACAATCCCCTGAAACAAGACAAATGTTCCAGTTTTGTCAAATGTGAATGCCCATAGTTGCCGCAAACATCAGCCAATGTCATCAACATTAGGAGGTAGACAGCACTAAGGTCACACCCATGCTGCATATGTCAGGGTCCATCATGTGCCTGGGTCATAATGCAACATCCCAAATGTCATACTGCTCAGACAACAGCACTGAGGGGGAGGACACATGTAACTGGTCACTGAAATACACCTGCACAGTCAGAGGAGGAAATAGGACACTTCTATGACTATTAGGGCAATCTAATGTACCACACATTCCCCAACATCAGCTGTACACATTACCAATGCTGACATCCATATTGTGCCATCACAATGCTATGCATAGTATACGCTACATTTCAACTACATATAAGTGGATGTGAAAGATCAGAGACTGGGGCAGGTCCAGATTGTTAAGTGTGCTGCTAGTGCCATCAGAGCACCCACAGCCAGTGAAAGGTCTCACCATGAGAATGGATGTAGACGGAGGGTTGAGTAGGACAAGAAGGTGGCACTTCAAAAATTGGTCTGAACCAACACCTAGAGGAGATGATGCTGACAAGTCCACAAACTGACCACAATACCTGTGACGTGCAGGTGGGGCATAGGCCTGGGAGAATGCCCATCTGAAAGACTGGACCAATGAACAGGAAACAAGATCACAATGTGAAAATCATCACAAGGCAGGCATGTCACATCACCAATGCCAGAACACAGACACACTAATTGTACCCTATTTCATTGCAGGGGACGATGGATCTCCTGTGGATATGCCTGTCCAGGACTACACTGATGACATGGATGACAAGCTGACAAACATCAGCCAGCAGACCCTCCAAGATGTCCTTTGAACTCGCCAGACCCTACCTTCAGTCACAAGGAGGAGCACAGAACAAGCAGCCATCACAGAGGACCCACCCACCACCCCAATTGTAAGACCTGCCATCTCTAATACAGCTGAGGACTCAGACGACACAGGCACCAGCTTTGAGAGAACTGTAGTCGGAGTACAGCGGGAGTTGGCCAAGGAGGTGTGGGTGGGGATGCAAAATAAGGCAGCCAGCCTTGAGGGGATGCGTTTGTGCATGATGTCATCTGCAGATCAGGCAGCAGCCATGCAAGCACTAACATCCATCCTGCAAGGACTACAACAAACTGTAAAGGAATTCATCACTGCAGTAAGGGAGTTGCCACAACACCTCGCACCCCAAACCTTCCACTGCATGCACGAATGCAATCATGGCCCCCTCAGGGCCGACCTGGCTGCCTACCATTGTGATGTGGCTGCTATTCTGAAGAACCAGCAGATCCTCCTTGCAGCAGTACTGCCCTTAAGACCCTCACAGGTAGCAGCTACCGGGATGTCTGACTCCACGTCTTCAAACACTGAGGTGTGTGTTCCCATTTCACAACCACCACCACCTAGGACGGAGGAGGCAACACACACATCAGAAGAGGAAGACATGGAACAGATCACCTTCACACATAAAAGTACCCGGAAGCACTAGTCCCTGCCACATGGCCACCTATTACCAAGGTCCTGCGCTTTGTAACATGCCAGTCTTACAACTGTACTCAACGACTGTTTTGCAAACCACAGTATATCTTGTCAGCCTGCCTTGTGGTTGTCTCTCACTTACTCATTGGCAAATCCTGTCCCTCTGCACTGTCTGACACATCACCCCAGCATGTCAAATGCATTTTCTTTTAGCACTTGTGTAGGATCACAATGGAAGAAGTCACTATAATGGACTCACAATCATGAACAATGTACATATGCACTACAGCACTTTTCAATAAATAGCACTTCCACAGCCACTTTGTCTCTGTGTAATGTGACACATCAACTGTGCAGTACACCACTGAATTTTGCCTCCAGTCAAATTACATAGCTTGTCAATACAACTGTCTTGAAATAATGTAGTCTGCTAACTATGCACAGTGGCCTGGATTCTACCATACTCTGCCCTTCCTGAGGGTAATATCTGATGAAAAGCGAAACCATACACCATAATGCTGTGTTGGACAGAATAATGCTTCCTCAAGGGATATCTAAGCCATTAATAGTGCCTGTAAAATGTTGCCTCCATGCAAAACTAACATATATAACATTGCCCACAAATCTAAGGGAACAGTCACCAAACTGCATGAATGGAGGTGTCTGAGCTTACATCCACATAAGTAATCATGCTGAACTTTGTAACAAATGATCTATGTGAGTCATGAACACAATACTACAAGAGTGCTTACTACCACTCACCTTATAAGGGGTTCCTTGAACATCAGACTGCAGTCAGACATAACACAATGTCCCCAATACCAAATCTGGAAGCACTGTATGTGATTTTGAAAACATACTTATTGAAAAAAACACATTGGGATCCATAGTAACTGTGATTGGTGGTTGCAATGAGTGGTCTAATCTTTGCAAGGTTGCTTTGGGGTAGCTGCCAATGTCACAGCTAATTTGGGATTTGTTTGTAGCATAGGACACAAATTGTAATACCAAAGAAACATGTACACTCATGCCAAGGCCCTGATCTACAAGCATGTCACACATACTGCAAAGGGTTTACTTCATATTTATTAAACTGTAATATGTATGGGAAAAGCCTTACCTACCCTAATCTACCCTAACTACTCATTACCCACAACTGTCCCTAACTAACCTAAGCTAAACTTACTTATCACATTTAACAAAACATTCTAAACATCAACCCCCCACCCCCCTTATGAGACAGGACACATGGAGGACAACAGATACTAACCTAAACACATACTATCCTATACTAAACAAATATATATATTTTCTTTAATTTATTTTTTTACATATATATATTTTTTTATTAAACACACAAGAACTCCAACATTGCCCCCCCCCTCAGCCACACACAAAAAAAAAAACAGTAGAGATAATCAGGACCCCCCACCCACTAACACTAACTAAACTAACAGCCTATACTAACCTAGCACTAAGCCCCCTAAACCCACAAAGTATAAGAATAAGGAAAGAGGAAGGTGAGGAAATTCTGTCCATCAAAATGTCTACAGGTTGGCCCTCCTGAGGGTCCGCTTAATGGACTGCGCCCGCCGGTTTATATGTCGCACATCCTGCCGCAGGCGACTCATTTTGCGCAGGACACGGTCCAATTTACGCTGCATGCCAACAAAAGAAGCAGGGTCAATAGCTGCAGCTGGGGTGGTCTGGGTGCCAGCTAATGAAGTGTGAGGCCGTGTAGTGTCCATGTCTGTGGGCTGCCCTGCAAGTGGTGCTGTGCTCGGGCCTGGAGCACTTGCTGATGTGGTTGCCACAACGGTCCCAGCTGTTGGTGGTGCCACCTGGGTGGTAGTGGTGGTGGTGGTGGTGGTGGTGGCTGTGGTGGGCAAAGTGGGGCCGCCCTGTGGGAATGCCCTACAGACTCCGGAGGTCCGTTCGTTCCGGTATCTGCGGGCCATTCTTCGGTACCCAGACTCTACCTGAAGTATAGGCTGGTACCTCATTGCCCGCCTTTGGAATTCCCACACCTGGATGGATGTCATATTTGCAGCTGTGAAGAAAAATCGAAAAAATAACATTAGGAACTGCATTGTGTGAAATGGCACAAGAAGTAAATCAGACAATACATCTACTGTACTTGTAACAGCTCATATCATCATACAGATCATTGAATGTCCCTGAGGAAGTACATGGCAGGCCAGCCTACAAAGGTTCTATCACACATAGCACATCCAAACTCTACAAGATGGGTAACAACTGGCATGTTTTGGCATCAGAGTTCTGCCAGTTGTCAGCTAACAATCATGCAGCACATCCACCGCCAATGCCAGGGCTACAAATGTCATTGTACGGGATGGAAATCTAGGGCCACATGATCTGCAAGTTGTAAATGGACTTGTTAGTATAGTACTCATGTGGGAAAAATGAGTGTGTATACTAGGCTCAGACAAAAGATTCACTGATTTTCATGTCTGTGTACCAAACTTGTATCATCAGTCCTAGGTACACTATTCACAAACCCATGCCTGTGTTTGAGGGTGGGGGGGTGGACTAACAACTAACAATTTCAAACAACATGGACACCAAGAAAGCTTATGAAAGCTGGACATGTGTTTGGCTTTACACACACACCACAGGTAAGGTGTATCTACAAATAGGAGACAGCAAATCCTTGACCAATCCCAGCACCACACGTCTGGAAATGCAGACCTTTGTCCTCATCATATACTTCCAGTAAGCCATGACTTACAACAAACACAGAGATGCAAGAACACCCCTGGCCATGATTTGCATGCACACCTAGGCCATTGCACTCAAGTGCCACATATTCGTAGCACTACATGTGGAGCTACATGCTGCTAGGAAGTTTAACCTACAATTTAATAAGTACATTAGTGAATTGGGAAGCCGAAGTATGTGGGTAAGCATTTAGCAGCCCCATTCTGGGAGAATGTGGGTCTGACAGGCTGGCTAAATCACAGATTAGGTCCAGGGCGACTCTTGCTGATACAAGTGTTATCCACATGACTCATCCCCATTCACATTCACATTGCGGGGCCTACAGGACTGACCTAGAATCCCTAAATAAGACAAGATAAGCATTGGCGAACTCTAAAATGGTGATAAAATGAAATCCCACTCATGGAACAAGACAAATGATGGGCCTTTGCATCGCACCTTGCTATGTGTTCAACACACAGGAGTCCATCACACACCACCAGCAAACACAACACATAACAGACATATCAACACTTACTGGAGTTGTCTGGGTCCTCGAATGGAGCCACCTCACCTACAGTGTAGGGTGCGGGTCCACCTGTAAGGCATGGAAGGGAGAAATGTGCTCAAATTCTGTGCACTGTCCAACAATTCCAAAGACAAATACTATGTGTAAGATTACATAATTAGGTAAAGCCACTCAAACATGATGATACTGCATCCGATATAGCAAGGCTAACATGTACATACCATGGGTCTCTTGTGAATTTTACCCACATATCTGCACACATGCAGTGGCCGTAACTATCATGTGGTGGCAAACATGCTCCTTCATTAGTGAGCAGACATAATAATGGAGTGTATTCGTCTCATCATGTGTATCCAAGAGAGACATCCAAAGCCAATTTCCTTGAGGAGTGCATTACCAGTCAACCAGCCATTGTGCCCGTGACAAATTTATGACAAACAGGTACAATGTACAGAGGGGCAGGGACAGTTGTAAGCCCTCATGTTGTTACAGTTTCTTCATTTGATGTGGCCCAGCTATGATGAGTTACACCAACTATAGAGATATGAACCCATGTGCATACCTTTGGCCAGCCATCCGTAAACGAAAGGTGGAACAACAAACACCAAATACCAGTCTAAGATGTTAGCTGAGGGCAGCTTGAACTTTTTCCCTATGTCTCCAAATCCAGATCTAACATGTATCCGAAAAGACGAAGGGCCACAATAATCCCTAAGAATTTTTGAATTTCCGTGATCGCTTTCCTTACACACTCACCAGACACACATGAAACATATGTTTGGGCCACATTGCTATCATCAATTGCCGTGAAGCCTGCACTCATTTTCAGCCTCATGTAGTGTTTCAAAAGTCAGTCTAGCTGTAGCGTCAATAAATGTTGGGAATGATTTTGAAAATCTATACCTCACAGGCAACTGTGACCTATATCTATACATAATTGGCTCCTGATTTGTGTTGCTGTTCGACACAAAGGAGGCACCAATTACATTAAGCCAAAGTATTCAGTAAGTTTGCAGAGCACTTGCTTCCTAACAGCTAGCAATTGTGGTCCTTAACATAGTCCATGAATGACTCTGTATGTTTCCAAAGCATTCCACACACTCAACAACATTGCCGGCAGATATTGTACAAATCATCTGATGTCACTACAGAGCATTTAATTGTGCACATTTACAGATTTGTACTCACCAACAGGGCCACCAATCACAATTCCCAGGTGGTCCAGCAGATCTTGCTCCCTGGAGATGAGGTCAGCCCAGCAGTGCTTCAGCTGGTGGTCATTCCCTGCGGTCCGATAAACGCGTTGCAAGTGATGCAATACCTTACCCCACCGGAGCCTCCGTGCCTCGGTGTGATACCCCTGTATCACCCGCCCACCTGCCCCAATCATAAGGGGGAGGAAATGGCACACCAGCCATATGAAACCCCCAAGCTCCTCCCCACCCATCTTGCCAAGACGTGGCGTACCCAACATCTTAGCTGAAAAAAGGGTAATAGGGGATAAAGGAGAACAAAGGAGAATAGAGGGAAAGTAGAATAAGAAAAATGTAAACTAAACAACCAAAACAGCCCAACTATCCCCAAACTATCACTACCAACAACATACTCCCAAAAAAAACAAAGACAATACAATACTAGACAAATGTACACAATAAACACTCAGACAGGATACAACAACAATATTTTATTCACAAAATGACAAGTAATGGACCACAAAGGAGACAAAAGCACAATTTGACCAGACAAAACTCTCAACACAGCCACACAGTCTAGAAGAATCACAGACTGCAAAGTGAAAGTGAAAGTACACCCACTGTACATAATCTGTAAACAAGATATCCTATTACATCACTTCCTGCCTAAAATGGTGGCCGTTTTTATCGTTATGCGTCAAAAGAATTTGACGCATACAGTCTGGGTGTCATTTTTTTCGACGCACAGGAGTAGAAATGAGCCCGCATCCATATATTTGGAAATAGTCTAACACTTAACCAATTTTCTGAGCTAGTGTGGAAGAGTTAATGGTGTTTTCAGGGCATTATGTGCCGTTTTTCAGGCATAAGCGTCATTTTTTTATGCTTGTGCGTCATTGTTTTACGCGTGTGCATCAAAATTTCAGGGCATTAACTGGGTTTGGGTCATTTTACCATTTTAATGTCATGTAACATTAGTGACACAACTGAGATAGGCTGATTGCACCCACTTTGGTCTTGACGGTGTATGTGCACATGTGAGACATCATACTGCTGCGGACCATGATCCGCTACTTCCTTAACAGGATTTTCACTCTTGGCTGATGCACTAGATGGCTATATGTGTGGCCTACATATATGTATTGCACAAATTGGACATTTTTTCCATCAGGAGAGGATAGCAATGTGACGCACATAAGTACTATACCTCAATGCCTATGGCTCAATGTGTGTGCATTGGCTACTAATGTAGTTGTCGACCGAGTGTGTGTGCATCACAAGATGCATTATTGCAAATATGCTTCTATGAATGTGAAGTCAATGTGTCCAAACCTTAGATCCAAGTCACTGTGGAAATGAGAGAGGACATGTGTTAGTCATACATGTAGCAACATCTGTTGTGTGCACTTCCAAGATTTTGGGTAACGTAGACACCACAAATGACAAAGCATGCACCGGACAGATGGCAGGCGCTTGTTCATGTCAATGGTCCAAAAGTTGCCCATCACATGTCCTGGAAATTTAGAAACTGCTTCCTAGGCACTTGTGGGGGAACCCACCGTGAGTCAGGCACATGGACAGACCAAGTGGGTACCATGATATTGACACTGAAAGCCAAAGGTGACCCACAAATGTAATATCACCCCACAGTTGCGGTCATATGACTGAGCCACAACTCTCCTGTGGCAGTGGTGTACCAGCAGATGAGACAGCACGTGGCCACATATTTCCAGTGATCAATTGCACAGAGGTGTCTGGTTCATGTGTGTGGTCCAATGTTGATCCTGTATATTTTTAGGGGTCTATGTTGTCACAGTTACGTCCAGGTCTAGTCATGAGTCAGTGGCAGCTATTCCTGTATCTACTGAGTATCCTTCAGAGATCAATGGAAGTAAAGTTGATGAGGACATGAGAACCTACATGGGGATGGTCCCACCCTGTCACTGCAGACGTGTTATGAGACTGTCAACAGGGCAACCTTGGTGTGCTGAGTGAGATCATATCTCAGGAGTCATGTTCCGGCAGGTGTCATTACAACATTTGTACACAGGTTGGCCTTTAAAGTTCCCACTGCATCTGGGAACATCATAGACTCTTTGTTGATTAATCTTGCAGCTAATCAGCACGCACAGGCCATCAATATGTTGTGAGCGATCTGATTCAGCGTGTGAACTGTCAGGGTCCTAACATGTGTGGAATTTTCATGCACATTGTCAGAGGTAGCTGGTTCTGCTGGAGGCACCATACCCAATCCCTGCATACGGCCCTGGTACACTGTCACACTTTGTCTTTCATGCATACATGAGGCCCAGACAAGGGATAGGCCATGATTTTGGTATTTGGAGACAAATTTACAATTATGGTACAATAAAAAAGCAGATGATGCCATACAATGTATTTGAGTATGCATTGAAGAAGCACCTGACAAAATACCCCCTGAGGAATGTGAGGTTTGGGAAAGCAAGTGTGGTACATATGTAGCCACAAGGAACCTTTAGGGTAACGCACAGACAGGTGCCAGTCAGGCTGACAGGATGCAGGGTCAATCAGGATCCAGCAATTTCACAAGGTACATACTCAGTGGTCTCACTTACACTGGTCGGAGGAAGAACAAGACAGTTGACATGGAAGACTGTGTTAGCCCTGTGTTTTTGAAGGTGACACATAAACCCAACGTCCATGCAGTCAGATGTACTATGGCTATGGCATACCATATGAAAGAGTGAAGCACACTGGATTACTATTGTTAGTCTGTGTGTGTAGAGGAGGGAATATCTGGGTGCACATGTTACCATTCCAGGGACCTCTACAGACAGGTGGGCTGAGACCAGGAGCATGGGTGTGTCAGGAGTTAGGACATGGGCTGACATGTACATGGAATGTCATGTGCGCAATGCTTGTCATAGGTGTGGCACTTGTGCTGTCTATGTTCTGCTTATATGGAACTCTAGTCACAGATAGTCCTTGCAAAGATAGGTACTGTACGACTTACTGCTGTCAACGGTCTGGTCATACATTCCTGTTACCAATGCAATAGCACATCCACTGCCTCATGTACGCGGCATATTTTTCCCTTATAGACTGATGTTGTCTTAGTTGTGTGCCATATGCAGCGATGAACCATGTTGCCAATATGTATGTGTGAAATAGGTGTGGTCCTCTGCTATTGTCCTTCAAAGGTGAAATGTACAGGATATATGTCATTTACAGTGTGTGTGAATGTGACTGTTGAATTATACGCATCACAATTGCTTTGGAAATTTCTGTGTCCTGATCGGTATATCAGTAATGCTCCATGAGGCTACACTCTTATTCTGATAGTTAGAGATAACGTTATGCAAAAATGATTACCCAGACCATGATATGGTGATTATTATCTGTGTTTATTTACATATGTTGATACAGTGGTGAAGGTGAGTTGTTTTAAAAGAAATAGTTCACAATATGTTGCCGCCTACGCAATCCAGCAGCTGTGTTTTGTTGTTCCCCCTCATGTAGCAGGCCAGTATCCTCCTCTTCCTCCTCTTCAGGCATTTGTGGCTCTGGTTCTAATAGGGGAATGTTCCTTCATATACAAATGTTGTGCAGGATGGCACATGTTAAAATGATCTTACAGACCATTTCTGGTGAATAGAGGAGGCTGCCACCAGTGATGTCGAGGCACCTGAATCTCGACTTGAGGATGCCGGAGGTCCTCTCGACTATGGTGCGTGTCCTCCTATGTGCCTCATTGTAGGCACGCTCTGCTGCAGTGCTTGGGTTGCCAAATGGTGTCATAATCCATGGCTGGATCCCATACCCCTGATCAGCTGATAGAAAAAATGATTGGGATCATGTTGACGTATCTTGCACCATCCATATCACCTTGCATGTCAGTAGTTGTCTTGTGTTGTCTATGGCTCTTTTGTGTTATTGTGTTGATTCCTAGGCTTCTAGGATGTACCATCTGCATTGGGTTGTTTCCTTGGCTGAACGAGTGTTTGCCTGCTGACCGGTTGTCAGCAGTATGTTTTGGGATTTGCAGTACAGTGTGTACTCCCTAGCATTGTGACTTGTGATACAGGTGTCCCTGTGTCTTCACTGGGGGTGAGATGATAGTTCCATACACAGATTCAATTTGACAGTGGTGGTAACACATTAGCATCTATGTACCCTGGACATCCCATACCTTTAGACATATGCAATGGATTAATTTAAACAAAAGTGAGATGCTTACATTTTGCAAGGTGACAATTAGCCAAACCTCTCCATACGTTGTGATCATTGACGTATTGACATTAGACTGTACACTAATTTCAGATGTGTGACACGTTCACTTCAGACCTATCAAACACGGCTAGCGGTGTCAAAACCTCAGTGTGTTCCTGTCCACATGTTGCTGTTGTGGTGTATGTGTTGTGTGTCCTAGAGGGTTGCTGTGCAGTGTGTATATAAGTAGGTTTCTGTACTTACCAACAAGTAGTCCATTGCCATATCGTCCATCCTGGAAGTGTTGATTGATGGTACAGTGGCGGAAGATGAATGAGTCATGGACACTCCCATGATACTTTGCCACAATATTGGTGATCAATCCTTGGTGATCCACAATGGCCTGCACATTGATGGAATGTGTGTGCTTCCTGTTGCGGTATAGGTGTTCAGTTGCAGCAGGTGGCACAAGGCGTACATGTGTGCAGTCAATGGCACCAAGGACGTGTGTGAACCCATTAATGAGGTAAAACCCCTGTTTTGTCTCCTGCTGCTTCTGCTGTGTGTTTGGGAAGCAGATGTGGCGGGTGGGAGTTCAATGGTGGCATCCAGTACTTTGGGCAAGAAGGCAGAGAATGATGGCTGTGATATCCCAGCAACCAGGGCACCAGTAGTTTGAAAGGAGCCACTTGCCAGCATGTGAAGTACAGCTAGCAGCTTGGTTTCTGTTGGGATGGTGCGGGGGGTCAGCAAACTGGGTGCCAACTGTGGCTCTATGTTGTGCAGCAGCTGCTGAATGGCTTGCCAATTCAACCTGTACCTCTGGATGATGTCATGTTCCCTGAGGCCATGAAGGGTTGTCCTGGTGCGGAATATCCTCTAATGCCTTCTGCGTTGCCTTTGGGGTCCCTGCTGGTGTTGTGGTAGCTGCTGTTGTTGTTGCTGGGCTCTGCGTCTGCGTGCACACTGGATGAGAAGCACCTCCATGTCTCCCTTTTGCTGCTCTGCTGTTGCTTCTCTGTGTTCTGATTATATACAGGTGTGTTTGCCCCATTTTAACGCCTGCCCTGACCCAGGCGTTAATTTTTGACGCAAATCGGGCTGTGCGTCATTTTCCGCCTCCCGGCTGTGCGGGATTTTTGCCCGGAAGCATAAATACGACGCACGGGCATTTAAGTCATTTTCTGGACGGGAACGCCTACCTTGCATATGATTAACGCAAGGCGGTTTCCTGCATCCAGAAAATGACGCACACGGCGGGATTTTGACTTCCGCGGGTTTCAAAGTTTAAATATGGGGCAAGGTTTGCGCCAAATGTGCGTCAAAACGTTTGACGCACATTCGGTGCAGACGGAGTATAAATATGCCCCTTAGTTTGTCCTTAACCCTAAAATAGTGCCTCAACTCCTCTGTAACCTCTGCTTCTCTTGGCCACCCTTGACAAATCTTTTTCCTGAGCTGGTTTTGACAACTGTCTTCTTCTACACAGTCAGTCCACTGCTGGAGTGTAACAATATCTTCCAACATCATCACTCAGTCTACCAAACCAACCACACATTCCGTATAATCCAGTAGTTCTTCCTCCTGTGCTCGTCTCATTAAGTATCAGGACAAAAAAATCAGCCCTACAGTTCTTTTATCCAGCAATATGCTTCACTTTCACATTGTATTCGTACATATTTGGACAATAGCCAAACCAACCTTGGGCTGCCACTTCCTAGACCTTTGTCATTAAAAAGATAAACTAGAGGCTTATGGTCTGTTACCAAAGTAAATTTTCTTCCCCACAAGTATGTCACAAAATGATGCACACCCCAGACTCATGCCAACACCTCCTTCTCAAGAGACATTAGTAAGGTCTGACTTAAACAGCCCTTCTTCAATCACTCTAAAAAAGAGAGGGACACGCTAGATACCCTTGCAAAAGATATTTGAAATTACCATTAAACCAGCAGATAAGGAAGTAGCCTTGGTCATTCTCAACACCACTGATCAGACACAAATGCATGAGCCTTTTGAGACATACCACATATTACCTATACAAAGGGACCCCACTCCCAACTCCAAAAACAGATACGGACAATGACCAACGAGGCTGAACTGTCAGGCGAGATTACTAAAACAAAAAGGCAGACTTTCTATTAAACAAACAACATTAGACACCATAATTGTATTGCCTTCTCAAAATCCACAAAGGACAGCATTCGCAAACAGGAAGATCTATTGTTTCAGGCATTGGTACCCTTATGGAACCCATGTCCAAATCCTGAGATCAATTCTTACAGCCAATCGTGGAACATACCCCCATCTTTCTTAAAGATACTAAAGACATCTTGAACTTGACAGATCAAATCAATTAGGAGGCTTTCACTGACCTCCTAATCAGTCTGGTAGTCTAAGCACTCTGTATTATTATACCACAAGATGCTACCCTCATGGTGTTAGAAGACATGCTACGGGCAGATGACTGGGTTTCCCTTACCCCTGCACATTTCATAATAGAATGCACCACATTAGCCTTGAAAGAAAACTTCTTTCAATTTGAAAAACAACTTTGCCATCAGGTCCAAGGCATTTCTTTGTGCAGTACTTTCGCCCAAGCCTAGCATGTCTTTACGTGCATAATTTTGAATAGAAGCATCTTCTCGACCAAAGCAATCCCTTTCCTCAAGGCATCAAAATATGGTGTCAATATACAGAAGATATCCTCATCATTTGGCAAGGTAAGTCTAGTGACATCCCCAACTTCACTGAATGGGCCAATTGATTGGCCATGGATATTAAGTTCACTGCTACAGTCTCAGATAAAGAGATTTCCTTCTTGGATCTCTCCATTTCCATACATGAAGGAATACTGAAGACAAAAGCTTACTTCTTTTTGAAAGCCATCACCCTAGATTTTTAAGAACCAACCTCCCATATGGTCAATTTTTACGGCTCAGACGCAACTGTAGCAACCTTAACACTTTTGACACTCAGGCTAAAGAACTCACACAGAAACTGTGGAATAGACAATATCCGCAACAGAGCATCAATACAGCATGTAAGGTAGCATGCAACAATAGGGAACCCATTTTCCTCACCTATCCGAAAGCAGAAATGAGCAGAATGACACCTGACCACATTCGCTCCACAATCCAATGAAGTAAAGCATATCATCTATATGTCTATACTGAGGAGCCGGGACGTACTGCTGAAAAATCCTACTTTGCATTCATGAGAACCTGCAACATTAAAGATATCCTGGTACACCCCAGACCACAAAAAAATCGGGCAAGAACCACTGACATCACTACAAATTGGGGCCTGCCACTAAACAGGGGTCAACATCCCTGTGGCCTATGCAATGTCTGCCCATTCACTATCACCGCCACACTTGTTGACCTGGGCCGAGCAGAGACGTGGCATTTTAATAAACATACCAATTGCAAAACTAAGAACTGCATATACCAGTTTTCTTGCCAATGTGATCTTTTCTACATTGGCATGACAACCAGGCAAGTGAAGATCCGGATTAATGAGCACCACAGCACCTTCAGGTGCCAACAGGCTGCTACTAAATTGAGTACCAACTTCATAGGCAATAACTACATATCCGACAACCTCCAATGTTTCGTTGAAAGTATTGCCAGCACCCACAATATTATAAAGAAACTTTTTGAGAATGAACAGAGAATGGTTTAGAAACTACAGACCACCATCACTGGGCTTAATAATGACATACCTTGGACGGAAGCCCTCAAGTAATATTGTGAAGTCTCTCTCTCACCACTTATTAGTTTGTGTCCATCCCCTACTAATATCATTCTGTACCGGAAGTAACCTTCCTGTATTAACAAGACTACTTTCTTCGATAAGGACATATTCTCTAGACCAGAGGACCATGTCATCTTTGGCACACCATGCCCCTCTGCCACTTTCTGAGGGGCGATACACTCTCTCCCTGGTACTAATTTCAATTGTGGTCTTTTAAGATTTCAAACAATTTTTGGAGGGCTATCTGATCTCCGACTGAATAAACCACACCAACGTCACCACACACCATTTTTGGAGTACCTTATTTATTATTAGCTGGATATCATTGCCAGACATATGAACACATTATAGACCTCTGCTGTCACCAACATTACATTCTTGACACCTCTCCTATTATTTGGAGATAGCTCAAGCAACCCCTCAGTTGACATGACCTGCCGTTAACTTTAAAAAAAAAAAAAAAGTGTTTTTCACAATAGACATGATTTCTAGACTACGGAGCATCACTCTATTTAGTCAGCGCACATGATTACATGCTACGTTCTTAAAGAAAGAATCTAAGTTTCTCTTGTTCAACATACACAATTTCCAGATTGTCAGCGTGTCCCTTTAATTAGAGGGCCAACATCGAGCTGGATCTGGTATCTGCCCACTGCGGCCGCTTTATAGCATCCCCCTTCCTGACCCTCATTTCTTCTGGGATCATGGACTAGTTCGCATGACTGCAGCCTCTGTATATGCAAGCAAGTTTACTTCTGTATTATTCCATGGAGCACCGACCGCCCCATCTCTACTGCTCAGTCTTCTCCTGGTACTTAGCAATCCTGGGCGGGAGCATAGTAGATCTTGCCTCAAGTCCCATGTCAATGAGCGAATACATATGGGCTCTCTATGCTATTCCATAGAATGTCAGCGTAGCTCCGATTACAAATTTTGACAACCCTGGGTGGGAGAATTTTGACTTACGGAATAGCATTTACTGTTTTTGGAACTACCCCACTGTGCTAAGATCCAGCACTTAATGGGATTAAAAACAGACATCATCTTAACCCGACCATTCTCAATATATAGATATTCCCATTAGTATTGGCTTCCTCACCAAAATTCCTATGAGTGTTGATACTTCCAACCTCACCTCATATTTTAAGAGATATTACAATTCTTGGTCCACCCTGGTCTATACACTAATGATTTATAACACACATGCTCAACAGTTTTCAAATAGTGTGAGTTATACTTTTACTATCAGAAAATCAGGAGCTGCAGTACCCACAATAACCTAAGGGGGCCTTTTTTTACTACAGGAGGTTAAGATCATCTCTCTGCGTGTTTTCTCTGTTACATCTCTTTATACTGTATGCTTGAACAAGGCTGCAGGAGTTTAGCGTGGTTTTATTAGTACATTATTAAACTCATTAAGTGTGTGCATAAGGACAGCCCTTGTAACTCAACATGGGCTAGTTCATTCATGTGATTGTCTATTGTTTTTTGCTACTTTATTGTGAATGTCACCTGAAACAGAAGTACAGACACTTGTGTGGGTTACATTAGCTTATAGGAACACTTCATGCGGGAGCACTCCTACTCTCTTTCAGTGAAGAATAATTTCATGTTTTGGTCCTGATGAATCACCACCAGATCCTTTCAGACTAATAAGGCATGACACATTTCGACCATTATTTTGTAATGTTTATAATTACACACACATGATTACATTTAGGAGATGTTTGGAACATTTATTCTGGTACCCCCCCTCGTTTTTAATCTTGACATGAGTTCTAGAAGCCATATAAAAATATAGCCACGGTAACTGTAGCCCATTTTAATGCTCACCTTTGCCCAGTCCTTCAATTCACTATATACTGGGACAGAATTTTCACTCCTTGTATTACTCTAGCACATATCTAAAAGCTCTCTGGCAAAGAGCCCCCTTGTGGTGCCCATTGGGCATTGCAGCGCCAAACCGATGAGACGCAGGCCCAATGATAAAGCATGCCACTTAAGGGTGGCTGAGGGCTCTTGCTAATATTCAGCAAATGCTTTAGGTGACCACATCCATATTGCTAGTTCTAATTAAGGATCACATACCACAAAACAGTGTACTTGAATGTATATATAGCTCACAGAAAAGACAGAATGCAGATTTTCGGAAGGAAATATTTTATTTTGCGAAGGACTTTGAATCACAGGCAAAAGGACAGGAACTATCCGTCAAAATAGCTGTCAGCACAGTGCCAACCTTCAATTGCCCATTTACACTCAAATTACATTCTGGCAGACACCGCCATCATCTATTTCAATAAATGCACACATTCCAATACTCTACCACACATTTCCCTATTCTTATATATGTAACACAGTGGCTGTTGCAACTGTGTGGTTATACGAATTCCCTTAAGAAGAACATTTTTTGTTGCTCATAACATTGGAGTAGTTTGATGAATCATCACAAAACATTCCCAAAAATAAGGTTCATTGACCTCAGCTATTTATTAGAAAGTTTTTTAGGTGATCTGTCAAGCGGTGGTATAGGAAAAAGGGGGGGGGTCTAAAAATCATTTTTTTCCCATTATTTTTCCATAGGAAAAAATAAGCAACCATTCAGAGAACACAGCTGAAAGCAATTATACCAAATGTGGCAGAAAGCTAGATCAGTACCTAGAAAGTGTGCTTTTTGTGGAATGGTGTAAATCTGTTCAGTAGTTTTTGCAAAATTAAGGATGAAAGTTTATAGATGTAATTACAGTTGATCCCACAGGTCTCACGACTGCAAATTCAAAAACTGGAGCGATCTGATAGTTTACAAGTGCATTTTTCCCATGAGCTGACTCACTACTTCAGGACTCACAGTCCTGCAGCAGCAAGTAATCTGATTAGATGACCGCAACATGAAAGAAAATGCTGCAGCCACCTTTGTATGACAGGAGGACTTAGTCCAGGTGTCCTGAAAATGTAAAATAACAATTGTAGGGGGCAGGGTAGGGGTACCCTGGCCCCTCGGTCCTTATGGGGTTCAGCGCTGAAAGCTGAATAAGGTGTGGTGTTGACTGCTTGCGGTGGGTTGGGCACCTTCGTCTGTGCGTGCTGATGGGTTGGGTGCATGACCTTGCCACAGGCTAGGCCAGTTGCCAGCCTTTACACTCCCACGCATTGCGAATGTCCTGCATACTGATGGGTTGGGCACATGGCCTGGTCTGTAATGATATTACTTTACGCTAAAAAATATAGAAATTCACTAAAAAATACAAAGGTTAAAGTGGAGCTATATGTGAGCAAGGCATGTTAAAAAAGACTTAGAAATTCACTATGTTTACAAATAAAACAAAACTCTGAAATTTGCCAGTTATATGTAACTGACAAAAGTATAACTTGCAGTGCTGTGATGCACTGTTTATGACCACATATATTTCATCACTGATAACAGCTGAAATCTATGGTGGTGGAGTCATGTCAGTTATGTATAAAATTGAGAATTTCAGTGCTTTTCGTTTTTAAATCGTAGTGATTTTTCTGCAAATATCTAACCTTTTTCAACATAAGTTAAAATCTTACTGCCTTCCTCACGTGTAACTTAACTTCAACCTTGGTTTCTTCTCTCAGTTTTGATGTAATCATTTTCACCAAACCTTTGCAACATTCCATGCATGCTGTATTAAACAACACACATTCAGAATTGTAAAAATAATTAACTGCGTTTAAAGATAGTTTTTTGTAGTGGAAGATTACTCTTCCAGTACAAAATATATACTAGACATTACACACACACACACACACACCCCGCCTCCCCACCCCTTGCTATATGGTGCAATGGTGTTTGTGTGACGCCATTCTATCGTGCCCCAGTGCAGGGTAAGAGAACCAGTCAGTAGATTTAGTGCTGATTTGTTTTCTCTCTTTGATGCAAAGAACACAGAAACTTTGGTTGCTGCATTGCTTTGAGTTGAATCTTAGTAACTCTGCTCCCTAGTTTTGAAGGAGGGTGCGATAGCTTTTGAGTCACAGAATTCTCTGAGCAGTTGAGGTTTTCAGGGACAGTTCTGTAAAGTTTTAGCCTAATGGTGGACCTTCATTCATATTGCTGTCGGTGAGCATGGTTCACACCAAGAGAAGTGACATAATCACTTGAAGTCCAGCTCCTGCATTGCCCTTTAGTGGATACTACCTAATGAAATCTCAGTATTTAGAATTCTCTTTGTTATTTTGATTTCTTGCTTGTGTTTCTGAGATGGAGCAACTAAAGCTCTTACAGTGGTCATTGACATTACGTTTTAATGCACAATCTCTCTGCCTGATCTTTTTTTGTTATCTCTTTCCTCTCTCTTACTCTATCTTTTTCTTTTCATTTTACCTCTCTCATTAACTGTTTCTCATTGACCTCTACGCTATGTGGTGATAAAAGGGGAATCCCTTTTCAAATTAAATTCTCCCCAGCTGCCAATTTCTCCAGCTCCTGCATTGAGCAGCACAGCCCACTTCTTATTAGATGAGAAGGTGTCTGACTGTCCCCAAAACAGCAGCACCCTGAAGGCTTATCTACCACTGCACAGGTGGCTAGACATCCAGGCACCCAGCCTGCCACTTGCCTTTGGCCTTCAGTTCCTGCTTGTTCTAGTCTGATGTAGTTGCCGACGTTTGACCCAGTGACACCATTGCTGCCTGAGTTTTCCTGCCCAGGTTTTCCTGTGCACCTTTCTTCTTGCCAACAGAAGCACCGTCCACCCCAGAATCTACTTAATCCAGGCAGCAGTGCGACCGCACTAGTAGGCACCTGGCCTGCCACTTGCCTGTGGCCTCCAGTTCCTGTTAGTTCTAGCCTGATCCAGTTGCCGCCATTTGACCAAGTGACACTGCTGTTGCCTTGGTTTTCCCGCTCACCATTCCTCCTGCCAACAGAAGCCCTACCCACCCCAGGACCTACTTACTGCAGACCACAGCACAACTGTGCAGCAGGGGAGCAGCTGGCATGCCAAAGGCATGCCGGTCTGCACCTGGACTGCGCTCAGTTACAGGAACCCTGGCCCCACATCCATCCACTGCAATACAACAACCGCAGCCACAGCCACCACTGGAGCCAAAGAATGCCTCAACTGCTCCTCCGTCACCCTCAATGACCTCAACAATACACACTAGCAAACACACTGCTGCCACACATCCCCCAGCACCAAGATAGGACCTTTCTCCTGCACTCATTACAATTTCACCTGCAATATCTCAGACCCAACACAACTACCTCCAAACAACCGTTGCATGCCACCATCACCATCCCACACCAACTGTCCGCTTTGCTCTTCAACGTCTGAGTCCTCGGGAAACACTCTACTGACATCTGGGACCGCCTCAACAGCAAAATACCTGACCTCTTCCTGAATGAAACATGCCTCAACCCAGCCTCCAACCCAGACATTGCCACAGCCATCCCACCCACCTACAAAATCATACACCAGGACCGAACCCGCAAACCAGACGGAGAGCTTGTGATCATCTTCAAAAACACAAATGAATGTGCCATCCTCCACAGACTGGGATACCAACCACAAGGAACACCTCCACTTCAAGATACGAATGGACTAAAGCACCCCACTAAAGGAAACACTTGCCTATAGCCCCCACCGGCCCCCTGAGTAAAATCCTACAACCACATTACAGACTTCCTCACTACCCTCTCCATCAGATCAACCAACTACATCTTCCTCAGGGACTTCAACTTCTACCTGGATGACACCACAGATCCCAGCTCCACGGCCCTCCTTGACAGCCTCAGCAATGTCAGACCCACCCAGCTCGTCCAAAGGGCCAACCCAAACAATAGGCCAACCTCAACCCTATTTTCTCCTCCAACAACAGGTTCACCACCACCCACATGACCACACTCACAAGGTCCAACCACTACATCATACATTTCAAGATACCTACCCATCAAGCAACCCAGTGAGAGAAACCCAAAGCACAATCAAGCCACTAGGACAAAATATCTAAAGAAAACTGGAACAAGACCCTACAAGAACACCCACCCAACCACACCGGAACCTTAATGTCGACACCAAGCTCCTCAATAAATGGCTCACCGTCTGCTCCAACTGCACTGTTTGCTCCCACCAGAAAAAAGACTTTAAAAAACAACAAACGACCCAGCTGGTACATGAACAACCTCAGGGAGTCCAAGCTCCACTGGAAACAACTTGAGAGAAAACTGAGACGAGACAAAAAAACACTTCAAGATCCATATACAAAAGGCAACCACAAAAACTAAAGAACTCTTCACCATCATCCAAGACTCCTCTAACACTGCAGATTCCAGCAACGTCACTCCATCCCAAACACTCTGCAATGACTTCTCAAACTTTTCAAACACAAGATTGCCAAGATATGCAACACATTTGAACCACAACATACTGATACGAACGCCCAGCAGAACACTTCCCTCATCGCCAAACAGCAGGCAAGCAACTGGAAGTCCCTCTTGAATGAAGACACCACCACCTGATGAATACTATCAAATCCGGAGCCCACTCACACCCAGCCCCCCACTTTATATACAACTTTGGAAGAATGATCATCTCCCCCATGCTTACTGATATCATCAACACCTCCATGCCCACCATCACCTACTCGTCTTGCTGGAAGAATGCAGAAGTCAACAGCCTTTGAGGAAACCAACAGCAGCTCCCCAACACCCTCAGTAGCTGCAGACCTCTTTCACTTCTGCCTTTTCCAGCTAACGGCATGGAGAAAGCCATCAATGCCCAACTCGCAGACAACCTAGACCTCCACCAGCTTCTACACAGCTCTCAATCGACCTTTCGCATCAACCACAGCACACAAACAGCCCTCATTGCGGCCACCAAGGACATTAGAAGCATCCTCGAAAAAGGAGAAATGGCCACACTCATTCTCCTCGACCTCTCTGCAGCTTTCGATAGGGTCTCCCACAAATCACTCATCAGAAAGCTTGAGCACTTGGGTGTCTCAAGTGGATATCCTCCTTCCGCACAAACAGAACTGAAAGAGTTAGACTTCCCCCATAATACCTCAGAACCCAAAAACCTCATCTGCAGAGTCCCTCAAGGATCGTCGCTCACCCCAGCACTCTTCAACGTCTATGTGATGCCCATTGCAGACATAATCAAATGCCCACGGCCTCAACATAGTATTCTATGCCAATGACACACAGATCAATCTATCCAATACCAAACACCACCACCAAAGCAAACTTCGCCAAATGCATGAGCAGCGTCGCTGCTTGAATGAAAAACAACGGTCTCCAGCTCAACACAGGCAAAACTAAAGTCCCTATCTTCGGCAACAACCAGTCTCCCTGGGATGCCTCTTGGTGGCACTCCAAACTTGGCTCCCCACCCGACCTCTGCGGATCATGCCATGAACCTCGGGATCATTCTGTACACCAACCGCTTCATCAGCAGACAGATCAATGCTATTGCCTCATTATGCTTCCACATCCTGCGAATGCCACGCAGGATTTTCAAGTCGATCCCACTTAACACCAGACGAAAAGTCACCCGGGCTTTTATCACAAGTAGACTTAACTATGGAAACATCCTCTCCTTCAGAATCCAAGCCCATATTCTACGCCAGCTCCAAACCACCCAGAACGCTGAATCCAAACTCATCCTGAAAATCTTGCAAACTAACCACATCTCTCCACATCTCAACAATCTCCACTGGCTCCCAGTCCAGGAAAGATGTTAGTTCAAGCTACTCACCTACGAGTTCAAAGGTATCCACAACACAGATCCAGCGTACCTCAACTTCTACCAACCCACCAGACACCATTGATGTGTGTCCCAGGCAAGAGCACACCTCCCTCACATAAAGAAGGCCAGAAGCGGAGGATGCTCCTATTCTTACGTTGGAACCAAGACCTGGAACTACCTTCCGCAACACCTCAGAACTTCCCCGTCCCTCATGGACTTCCGAAGGAACCTCGAGATATGGCAGTTACACATGAAACAGGCATGATCTCCTCCTCTCCCCTCAGGCCTGCCCTACTTGGTTCCTGGATACCCTCACCGGTGGTTAGCCGTGCTCTTCAAATTCACATAACATCCCAGATTTATTGAAACAGCAGCAGTTTTTCACCATCTGCCCTGGAAAACTTCATTACATTAGCACATGATCTTGTTATCAAAGACGGTCGCCTGAGCATAGAAGGAAACACGTTTTTATGAACGGAAGCAAGCTTTCTTGTGATCCAGTACAGGGCTATTTTAACAGCCTTTACCAAAAAACTATTTAACAAAGAAGATACCTTGTGTAAACACTGAGGGGCATATTTATACTCCGTTTGCGCCGAATTTGCGTCGTTTTTTTCGACGCAAATTCGACGCAAAACTAACTCCATATTTATACTTTGGCGTTAGACGCGTCTAGCGCCAAAGTTCATGGAGTTAGCGTCATTTTTTTGCGTGAACACCTTCCTTGCGTTAATGATATGCAAGGTAGGCGTTCCCGTCTTAAAAAATGACTCCGATGCTATTGCGTCGTATTTATACTCCCGGGCAAAAATGACGCCCGGGAGTGGGCGGAACTAAAAAACCCGCATTTGCGCCGGATTTTAGCACCTGGGTCAGGGCAGGCGTTAAGGTACCTGTGGGCTCAGAATGAGCCCAGAGTTGCCCTCCCAAGCCCCCAGGGACACCCCCTGCCACCCTTGCCCACCCCAGGAGGACACCCAAGGATGGAGGGACCCTGGAGGGACCCACCCCAGGGAAGAAAAGGTAAGTTGTGGTAAGTATTTTTTTTAATTATTTTTTTTGGCATAGGGTGGCCTGATTTGTGCCCCCCTACATGCCACTATGCCCAATGACCATGCCCAGGGGACAGAAGTCCCCTGGGCATGGCCATTGGGCAAGGGGGAATGACTCCTGTCTTTGCTAAGACAGGAGTCATGTTAATGGCGTCTGGGCGCCAAAAAAAAATGGCGCAAATCGGGTTAAGACGTTTTTTTTGCCTCAGCCTGACTTGCCCCATTTTTGGACGCCCAAACGCCATTTTTCCCTACGCCGGCGCTGCCTGGTGTACGTGGTTTTTTTTCACGCACACCAGGCAGCGCCGGTCGGCTAACGCCGGCTAACGCCATTCAATAAAAACGGCGCACTGGCTGTTTTCAAAGTTGGTGAATACTATTGATACAGTCATTCTTAGTCGAAGCAAATTTGCAGTCCTACTTTTATGTCCTAATTTTTGGTTTTCAAAAGCTAGTCTCCTTAACTTATGGATTCCTAGGAAGTCTCCTTTGAGAGCTGAGACGGCAGCGCCCTTCTAAGCCACACATTCCTTTTAGGGAGCCTCCGACAGCCACGTGTTCGTTAAGTATAGGGAAGGAGCAGACTATGCTGGCGGTCGCCTGCCTCCCTCCCCGCTGGTTGTGTTGGCGCCTGCACAACACTGATCGCTGAGTCTTCGCGCGTCGACACCTTGGCCCACGCACCACACATGCAGCCGGCTGCTTGATGCTGTGCTGGCAAGCGTGAGCGGCACGCGCGCTGCCGGGAGGGTGCAGGAGACAGACGCGACTCGGGCGTACTGCGAGTGTGCAGAATATTAAAAACGCCGGGCAGGCATGTCTGTGTGTGAAACTAGAGCTTAAAATGGAAAACGTGTAGGTGCCTCTCTAGTGGGCATGGCATTCAGAAGAAGGGGTGTCAGCATGGAAGGCTTCGCTTAAGTCAGTTGATGGTCCGTTTTCCCACCCGACTTATTTCACACATTTAGTTATAGAAGGCTTTTAAAAAAAAACGACAGTGAAGCTGGTTTTGCCATTGGAATGTGCCGCCAGCAGGGACACTATATAAAAGATACAATATGAATACACTTTACAATTCCGAGTCACCTTATCAGCAGAGCTAGTAAATCTCCAAATTAGCAGCCCCGGGGCAATGCATTCTATTCCATGGTTTTACTGTTGTTCACTGCCTAGCACATTCTACCCCTGACTCACACCCCCTCGGTGAGGTGTGGTAGGATACTACACGATCGTAAATGGGAACAATGTGTCAAGCATTCTGCTTTTAAGAACTCAGTGCAATCTGGTAGTTGTAGTTTTAGTTTAAATCTTCAATTGAACAAATTGTGATTAAACGCGATAACAATCATTGCTGAAGGAAAGCTCGGTACTAGACTTTCATTTGGGTGCCTAGATACTGATTGATTTAAACGCTTTATAAACATAATGGTGACCTACCATCAATATAACTTTCTGAATCGCACATGAGAGGGTGGTCCACTTTTTGCGCCCCTCTGATTTGCAAATCAGACAGGGTTGCAAAAGCCCTTAGTTGGAAAAACATCCAACTCAATAAGGCTTTTTTGTGTGTATTGTAAAAATCCCTTTTTTTGAGTCACAAGCCCTGTAAATATGTGATGTGCAGGTTTGCAGCCACAGAAGGGGTTTGTACATCTGGCATCATATTCTCCCAATTACTGTTGCACATTCCTAGCCTTCATACATACACTCATGCAATTTACTATCTGCGATTATTTCCGAATCGCAAATAGGGAATCTGTATACCTAATGTATCTATTGTCCATTTTTTACCCTAAATAGCGACTCCTAGTAGTTCGCAAATCAACCTACATCATGAATATTAATAAAGTAGGTACGCATTTTGCAACCCATTAGGGTTCTCAGCCATCACAGGGATGGTGACCTGCTGAGGTCAGCAGACCACCATGTCTGTGATTGCTTATTAATAAAGCAATCTTTTTTTCTTTTTTTTAAACGCAGCCCGTTTTCCTTAAAGAAAATAATGAAACTTTGAAGTGTCATTTTTTAAGAGCAGGCATTGTTCCGTGGGACCGCTGCCTGCTCTTAAAAATATTTTTTCAAGATTCGCAAAGGGGAAGGGGCCCTAAAGAGAACCCTTCCCATTACAATGGTGGTAAAGTATTACTGTCTTGCCACAGGAATTCAGTTGCAAAACAGTAATACATACCATACCAATTTGGTATTTGGAAGGGACGCCCAAGAAACGCCCTTCTAAATACCTAATCGCAAATGCAAATTGCGATTCGGTAACAAGTTACCGAATTGCATTTTGCACATGTAAAAAAACATTTTTCCTGTCACAAACGGAAAATGCATTTGTACATCTGGTCTACTAACGCTGTCCACATGTTCACTATGACTCACCACAAGTTCACAATTGGTTACAATACACCACATTTTAATTATTTATTTATTCTTAGTGTTATGTCAAGCACTAAAGGTCATTTGTGAGCACAAGACTATCAAGCAAGCACTAAAGAGATTGGAAATTGAGTTGCACAGTGTTTTCTTGGGCCCAGTTCCTCACAGATGAAGGGGTGGGATATTCGACTTTCAGGCGTCTCTGGGTGCTTCAGTTCTCCCGTCCATCAACGCTTAGGAGAAAAACTACCGGTATTACGTGCTATTTGAAACTCAACACATTGTTGCTTTGAACAGGCAGGTAAGTCCTGCATCATTCCTGCTCCGACAGATGACAATGGAGCTGGGCTGGGGTGTTGGCCATGCAAAGAACAGGGTACTCTACCCCCATCCCATCTTTGTAGCCCTTGAAGCCAAAGAGCTGTCAGGTTCTGAAAATAGGGTTGCTGCATGGAATGAGGGAATCTCCCAAATGAGTGTGGCCTAAATTTGTGAGTCCTCGAAGTGCAAAGGCCCTGGGCATGAGACCAGCTTTAAAATCCTGCTAGCAACCTTTATGGGGTGCTTACATCACTATCTGGGTGAAGTCATTATGCCATGGACGTTCCTTACATAAACCAGCCCTTGACACACTCCCTTCTGTTTGCAGTAGTTAGTAGCACTGTACAGCTAAAATAGGGCAGACATGTAAACCACAGTCTACAAAGGCTACCACTTGCTCACTATTTCGCTACCACACAACAGTTGTTACTCTTGCAATACTGTTCACAATTATTCATCTTCCCCACCATGCACACTATCATTCAAAATCGCTTGCACAGGCTGGCTATCAGACATGACTCTCACACACCCATGATTGAACGCCTACGTAGCACACTTTATCGCGCATCAATGTTTTGTATTGCCTGTTGCCTTCACAAACTTATGTGTGTTTAGGGAAATAGATACATTTTGAAAGTATGACTTTGAAGATTGAACATTCACGTTTTCAGGTCTCAGAGAGTTCCAGATACAGGCCACTGTACTGGAATTGCACCAAGTGGGGATCGTTGCAGTACTCAATAAGAGTCATACAACTAGAGAAACAAACGATGGCAAAGCCAATAGTGCTTGCTTTTGGGACATATGTCTTTGCTAGTTCGGTAATGACTCAGTGTGGGATCCCCGGTTTCTAATAATGATTCAGTGGGGGTCCCCGAGTTCCAGTAGTGATAAAGTGGGGGTCCACAGAAGTCAAAAGGTTGAGAACCACTGGTTACGGCATCTCTGATGCTCTGCAGCATGGTTAAACAAAAAATCTTTTATGCAGCCACCTGCATTTATTCCGTAGGTATGGCCATGCTTGCGCACACCTACAAAATGACCTTGGCGCTTTTCTTTTTATTCACCAATCAGAGTTGGATTGGTAAAAAAAAAAAATAAGCACTAAAATGTTTTGTTAACTGAGAAGAGGGGAAGCAACACGTGTGGACGGGGTGGAAGAAGCTATGGGGAGGGGACAAAAGCAACACAGGGAGTACAGCAACAACACAGAAGCCATAGGTGGGGAGATGAGGGGGCAACATGAAGCATGTGGAGAGAAGCACAGGGGCTGGAAACCAGTGCTGGAAGGAGAAGCAAACTAGGCCAAACACAGCATGGTGAGGTACGGGTAGAATCATTGGAGCGAAAGATAACAATTTAGAGTGCAGTGGGGAAGAGAAGCATATTAGGGAGACAGCTGGAAAACACATGCACTCTTGTTGGGTGCATGATATAAAAGAACAACATAGTTCCCCAAAAGTGAGCAGTGGAAAGACACAAGTAAATTGGCAATGCTCCAGGGGAGGGACAGACACAAGATGGATAAGGCAAGCTATTGAATACAAAGCAAGCAAATAAGAGTGACAGTAAAGCTAACCAATGGTAAGCAACGGGTAGGCCACAAGCCCCTCTATTTTCGCAGTAATCCTGCAATGTGTCTTGCACAACCAAACAGCTGTGCTGTCTGGTAGGGTCAACCTAAAAAAGTCCCTCCCCTCACCCTCTGCTATTGCTACTTCAAAAGGAATGACACCACACAAAGGCTGTCCACATTTTCGATGACAGCCCATTGTCATGCCAGGTGGAATAGAGAATCAGGTTGTCAAATCAGCTGAAAGTGGAAGTAAAGTCAGCATACACAGAGGCATAACACAGGCCCTTGTGGTATAGGGAGAGCACCCAAGCCTTGCTAACGCCACGGAAAACATGATGGTAAGCTGTCTCAGAATGCAGGGGGACGGTACTCTGCAGCCAATCTCATGATGTGGTGATTTGTACCATCAGCCTGTTGGCGGTACTAACTCCACATTAACCCTAGAGGTTGAAGACCGCCAGGGAGATAATGAGGACCATAATCTTGTTTATCTGGCACTAGCCAACTACCAAACTACTTGAAGTAAGTGGAAGGAACACTGTAGGCTGTTGCTTCTCAAACTGTGGGTCGAGATCCACTGGTGGGTCACAAACGTCTTAGTCTATGTGAAGTAATAATAAAAAAGATTAGCCCTGTTTGTGCACTTGTGCAAAAGTACTAAACAATGTCCTTAAGTTCAGGTTTACATCAAACCTTTACAAGTATTCCAGAAAAACAATCCTGATAACCGTCCAGTATTTGTTACTGCCTGTGTTCTTGTTTCACAAAGCCATTTCAACAGATAATGTGCTCTTTGTACATGATCATATACAACCACTTGTGTATGACTTTCACACATAAATTAAGAAATATGGATGTGGCCTAACAGCCAGAGATGCCGACTTTGTATCTGGGGAATCAGGTATGAGTTCCAGGTCCCAGTGTTGGCTCAACATCCTTTTCTGGGCAAATCACTTAGGCCCTCATTCTGACCTTGGCGGGCGGCGGAGGCCGCCCGCCAAAGTCCCGCCGTCAGGTTACCGTTCCGCGGTCGAAAGACCGCGGCGGTAATTCTGACTTTCCCGCTGGGCTGGCGGGCGGTCTCCTTCAGACCGCCAGCCAGCCCAGCGGGAAAGAGGCTTCCACGATGAAGCCGGCTCGGAATCGAGCCGGCGGAGTGGAAGCTGTGCGACGGGTGCAGTTGCACCCGTCGCGTATTTCACTGTCTGCGCAGCAGACAGTGAAATACATGTAGGGGCCCTCTTACGGGGGCCCCTGCAATGCCCATGCCAGTGGCATGGGCACTGCAGGGGCCCCCAGGGGCCCCGCGACCCCCCCTACCGCCATCCGGATCTCGGCGGTCCGACCGCCGGGATCTGGATGGCGGTAGGGGGGGTCAGAATCCCCGCGGCGGTGCAGCAAGCTGCGCCGCCGCGGAGGATTCAATGGGGCCGCGGTACACTGGCGGGACCCCGCCAGTGGTGCCGGTCCGACCGCGGCTTTACCGCCGCGGTCGGAATCCCCATTGGAGCACCGCCGGCTTGTCGGCGGTGCTCCCGCGGTCCTCCGCCCTGGCGGTCAAAGACCGCCAGGGTCAGAATGAGGGCCTTAATCTCTTGTGCTTATAATAAAGTTAATCTGACCTTGTGTAACAATCTAGTGTTCATCTAAAGTGCTCCAATACCCTTGGATGTTTGTGCTATGTAAAACTGCAATATATACATGTTCAAATAAGACAGAAGTGGTGCATTTTGGAGTATGAATATATATATATATTGTTAGACCTGACAGCCTTAGGGTGGTCACCCCTAACTTTTTGCCTGCCTCCCTCCGCTTTTTGGATACTGTTTTCGCTGGTTTTAGGACTCTGCGCACTTTACACTGCTAACCAGTGCTAAAGTGCATATGCTCTCTCCCTTTAAACATGATGACATTGGATCATACCCAATTGGATTATTTAATTTACTTATAAGTCCCTTGTAAAGTGCACTATATGTGCCCAGGGCCGGTCGATTAAATGCTACTAATGGTCCTGCAGCCCTGATTGTGCCACCCACTTAAGTAGCCCCTTAACCAGGTCTCAGGCCTGCCATTGCAAGGCCTGTGTGTGCAGCTTCACTGCCAATTCAACTTGCCATTTAAAAGTACTTGCCAAGCCTAATACTCCCCTTTTTATATAAGCCACCCCTAAGTCGCCCCTAAGGTAAGCCCTAGGTAACCCATAGGGCAGGGTGCTTTGTAGATAAAAGGCAGGACATGTACCTCTGTAGTTTACATGTCCTGGTAGTGTCAAACTCCTAAATTTGTTTCTGCACTGCTGTGAGGCCTGCTCCTTTCATAGGCTAAAATTAGGGCTACCCTCATATACTGTTTGAGTGGTAGCTGCCACTGATCTGAAAGGAGTAGCAAGGTCATATTTAGTATGGGCAGAATGGTAATACAAAATCCTGCTGACTGGTGAAGTTGGATTTAATATTACTATTTTAGAAATGCCACTTTTAGAAAGTGAGCATTTCTCTGCACTTAAAACCTTCTGTGCCTTACAATCCATATCTGGCTAGGTTCAGTTGACAGCTCCCTTGTGCATTCACTCAGACAAACTCCAAACCCAGAATGCTCAGCCTCACTTGTATACATCTGCATTTTGAATGGGTCTTCCTGGGCTGGGAGGGTGGAGGGCCTGACACTTACATGTCAAAGGGCAGTAGCCTGCTGTAAGGAAATGCCTCCTTGGCATGGTTACCCCCTGACTTTTTGCCTTTGCTGATGCTATGTTTTGAATTGAAAGTGTGCTGAGGCCTGCTAACCAGGCCCCAGCACCAGTGTTCTTTCCCTAACCTGTACTTTTGTATCCACAATTGGCACACCCTGGCATCCAGATAAGTCCCTTGTAAGTGGTACCCCTGGTACCAAGGGCCCTGATGCCAAGGAAGGTCTCTAAGGGCTGCAGCATGTCTTATGCCACCCTGGAGACCCCTCACTCAGCACAGACACACTGCTTGCCAGCTTGTGTGTGCTGGTGAGAACAAAACGAGTAAGTCGACATGGCACTCCCCTCAGGGTGCCATGCCAGCCTCTCACTGCCTATGCAGGTGTAGATAAGTCACCCCTCTAGTAGGCCTTACAGCCCTAAGGCAGGGTGCACTATACCATAGGTGAGGGCACCAGTGCATGAGCACTGTGCCCCTACAGTGTCTAAGCAATACCTTAGACATTGTAAGTGCAGGGTAGCCATAAGAGTATATGGTCTGGGAGTCTGTTTTACACGAACTCCACAGCACCATAACGGCTACACTGAAAACTGGGAAGTTTGGTATCAAACTTCTCAGCACAATAAATGCACACTGATGCCAGTGTACATTTTATTGTAAACTACCCCCCAGAGGGCACCTTAGAGGTGCCCCCTGAAACCTTAACCGACTATCTGTGTAGGCTGACTGGTTCCAGCAGCCTGCCACAACCGAGACATGTTGCTGGCCCCATGGGGAGAGTGCCTTTGTCACTCTGAGGCCAGTAACAAAGCCTGCACTGGGTGGAGATGCTAACACCTCCCCCAGGCAGGAGCTGTCACACCTGGCGGTGAGCCTCAAAGGCTCACCCCTTTGTGCCAGCACCGCAGGACACTCCAGCTAGTGGAGTTGCCCGCCCCCTCCGGCCACGGCCCCCACTTTTGGCGGCAAGGCCGGAGAAAATAATGAGAATAACAAGGAGGAGTCACTGGCCAGTCAGGACAGCCCCTAAGGTGTCCTGAGCTGAAGTGACTCTAACTTTTAGAAATCCGCCATCTTGCAGATGGAGGATTCCCCAATAGGATTAGGGATGTGACCCCCTCCCCTTGGGAGGAGGCACAAAGAGGGTGTACCCACCCTCAGGGCTAGTAGCCATTGGCTACTAACCCCCCAGACCTAAACACGCCCTTAAATTTAGTATTTAAGGGCTTCCCTGAACCTAAAACTTTAGATTCCTGAAACTACAAGAAGAAGAAGACTGCTGAGCTGAAAAACCCCTGCAGAGGAAGAACAGAAGACACCAACTGCTTTGGCCCCAGACTTACCGGCCTGTCTCCTGCCTTCCAAAGAAACCTGCTCCAGCGACGCTTTCCAAGGGACCAGCGACCTCTGAATCCTCTGAGGACTGCCCTCCTTCAAGAAAGACAAGAAACTCCTGAGGACAGCGGCACTGCTCCAAAAGAACTGCAACTTTGTTTGATTTAAAGACCCCTGCAACTCCCCGCAAGAAGCGTGAGACTTGCAACACTGCACCCGGCGACCCCGACTCGACTGGTGGAGAACCAACACCTCAGGGAGGACCCTCCGGCGACTCCGAGTCCGTGAGTAACCAAAGTTGTCCCCCCTGAGCCCCCACAGCGACGCCTGCAGAGGGAATCCCGAGGCTCCCCCTGACCGCGACTGCCTGAACCTAAAGTCCCGACGGCTGGAAAAGACCCTGCACCCGCAGCCCCCAGCACCTGAAGGAACGGAACTTCTATGCAGGAGTGACCCCCAGGAGGCCCTCTCCCGTGCCCAGGTGGTGGCTACCCCGAGGAGCCCCCCCCTTGCCTGCCTGCACCGCTGAAGAGATCCCTTGGTCTCTCATTGAACATCATTGAAAACCCGACGCGTGTTTGCACACTGCACCCGCCCGCCCCCGCGCTGCTGAGGGTGTACTTTTTGTGCTGACTTGTGTCCCCCCCGGTGCCCTACAAAACCCCCCTGGTCTGCCCTCCGAAGACGCGGGTACTTACCTGCTGGCAGACCGGAACCGGGGCACCCCCTTTTCTCCATTGAAGCCTATGTGTTTTGGGCACCTCTTTGACCTCTGCACCTGACCGGCCCTGAGCTGCTGGTGTGGTAACTTTGGGGTTGCTCTGAACCCCCAACGGTGGGCTACTTTGGACCCAAAACTGAAACCTGTAAGTGACTTACTTACCTGTGAAAACTAACAATACTTTACCTCCCCCAGGAACTGTGAAAATTGCACTGTGTCCACTTTTAAAACAGCTATTTGTGTTTTATGTGACAAGTATATATGCTACTGTAATTATTCAAAGTTCCTAAAGTACTTACCTGCAATACCTTTCAAATGAGATATTACATGTAGAATTTGAACCTGTGGTTCTTAAAATAAACTAAGAAAATATATTTTTCTATAAAAAAACCTATTGGCCTGGATTTGTCTCTGAGTGTGTGTTCCTCATTTATTGCCTGTGTGTATGTACAACAAATGCTTAACACTACTCCTTTGATAAGCCTACTGCTCGACCACACTACCACAAAATAGAGCATTAGTATTATCTCTTTTTGCCACTATCTTACCTCCAAGGGGAACCCTTGGACTCTGTGCATGCTATTCCTTACTTTGAAATAGCACATACAGAGCCAACTTCCTACATTGGTGGATCAGCGGTGGGGTACAAGACTTTGCATTTGCTGGACTACTCAGCCAATACCTGATCACACGACAAATTCCAAAAATTGTCATTAGAAATTGATTTTTGCAATTTGAAATTTTTCTACATTCTTTAAAGTCCTGCTAGGGCCTTGTGTTAGTCCCTGTTTAGCATTTCTTTTAGTGTTTAAAAGTTTGTGAAAAGTTTGAATTAGAACCTAGAACTAGTTTTAGATTCTTAAAAAGTATTCCAACTTTTAGAAGCATAATGTCTAGTGCAGAGATGAATGTTGTGGAACTCGACACCACCCTTTACCTCCATCTTAAGATGAGGGAGCTAAGGTCACTCTGTAAAATAAAGAAAATAACAATGGGCCCCAGACCTTCCAAACTACAGCTCCAGGAGCTTTTGGCAGAGTTTGAAAAGGCCAACCCCTCTGAGGATGGCAACACAGAGGATGAGGATAGTGAATTGGAGGATGATTCCCCCCTACCAGTCCTATCTAGGGAGGACAGGGCCTCTCAAGCCCTGACTCCAAGCATAATAGTCAGAGATGCTGGCTCCCTCACAGGAGGGACCAACCTCTCTGAAATCACTGAGGATAACTCCAGTGAAGAGGACATCCAGTTAGCCAGGATGGCCAAAAGATTGGCTTTGGAAAGACAGATCCTAGCCATAGAAGGGGAAAGACAAGAGATGGGCCTAGGACCCATCAATGGTGGCAGCAACATAAATAGGGTCAGAGATTCTCCTGACATGTTGAAAATCCCTAAAGGGATTGTAACTAAATATGAAGATGGTGATGACATCACCAAATGGTTCACAGCTTTTGAGAGGGCTTGTGTAACCAGAAAAGTGAACAAATCTCACTGGGGTGCTCTCCTTTGGGAAATGTTCACAGGAAAGTGTAGGGATAGACTCCTCACACTCTCTGGAAAAGATGCAGAATCTTATGACCTCATGAAGGGTACCCTGATTGAGGGCTTTGGATTCTCCACTGAGGAGTATAGGATTAGATTCAGGGGGGCTCAAAAATCCTCGAGCCAGACCTGGGTTGACTTTGTAGACTACTCAGTAAAAACACTAGATGGTTGGATTCAAGGCAGTGGTGTAAGTAATTATGATGGGCTGTACAATTTATTTGTGAAAGAACACCTATTGAGTAATTGTTTCAATGATAAACTGCATCAGCATCTGGTAGACCTAGGACCAATTTCTCCCCAAGAATTGGGAAAGAAGGCGGACCATTGGGTCAAGACTAGGGTGTCCAAAACTTCCACAGGGGGTGACCAAAAGAAAGGGGTCACAAAACCTCCCCAGGGGAAAGGTGGTGAGACAGCCAAAAACAAAAATAGTAAAGAGTCTTCTACAGGCCCCCAAAAACCTGCACAGGAGGGTGGGCCCAGAGCCTCTTCACAAAACAATTCTGGGTACAAGGGTAAAAACTTTGATCCCAAAAAGGCCTGGTGTCGTAGCTGTAGTCAGTCTGGACACCAAACTGGAGACAAGGCCTGTCCCAAGAAAAATACCACTTCAAACTCCACTCCAGCTAACACTGGAATGGCTAGTCTCCAAGTGGGATCAACAGTGTGCCCAGAGCAAATCAGGTGTCACACTGAAGCTACATTAGTCTCTGAGGGTGGGGTGGATTTAGCCACACTGGCTGCCTGGCCCCCTAACATGCAAAAATACAGGCAGCAGCTCTTAATTAATGGGACAAGTGTAGAGGGCCTGAGGGATACAGGTGCCAGTGTCACTATGGTGACAGAGAAACTGGTTTCCCCTGGCCAATACCTGGCTGGACAAACTTATCCAGTCACCAACGCTGATAATCAGACTAAAGTACATCCCATGGCTATGGTAACTTTAGAGTGGGGAGGGGTCAATGGCCTGAAACAGGTGGTGGTCTCCTCAAATATCCCAGTAGACTGTTTGCTTGGAAACGACCTGGAGTCCTCAGCATGGGCTCAGGTAGAACTGAAAACCCATACAGCCATGCTGGGTATCCCTGAACTGGTGTGTGTCAAGACAAGGGCACAATGCAAGGCACAGGGTGAAAAAGTAGAGCTGGAGTCTGAAAGAAAGGCCCAGCCTACCAAGAGAAAAGGAAAGTCAGCTGGGAAACCAGCTGCAACACAACAAGAAAAAGAGAACCTCTCTTCTCAGGAAGAAGTTCTGCCCTCTGAGGGAACTGAGCCTATGAGCTGGAACCTTATCAGGTTGAGCTCTTAGGCCCAGGGGGACCCTCAAGGGAAGAGTTGTGTAAGGGACAAGAAACCTGTCCCTCTCTTGAAGGCCTTAGGCAGCAAGCTGCTGAAGAGTCCAAAGGCAAGAAAAATGGAACACATAGGGTCTAGTGGGAAGATGGACTCCTGTACACTGAGGCAAGAGATCCCAAACCTGGTGCCACTAGGAGAGTGGTAGTGCCTCAGGCGTTCAGAGAGTTTATTCTGACCTTAGCCCATGATATTCCCCTTGCTGGGCATTTGGGACAAACCAAGACGTGGGAGAGGTTAGTCAACCACTTCTACCGGCCCAACATGTCCCAGAAGGTTAAGGAGTTTTGCATCTCCTGTCCCACCTGTCAAGCCAGTGGTAAGACAGGTGGACATCCAAAGGCCCCCCTCATTCCACTTCCAGTGGTGGGGGTCCCCTTTGAAAGAGTGGGTGTGGACATAGTGGGTCCACTTGAACCTCCCACAGCCTCAGGAAATATGTACATCCTAGTAGTAGTGGATCATGCTACTAGGTATCCTGAAGCTATTCCCCTTAGGTCGACTACTGCCCCTGCAGTAGCCAAGGCCCTCATTGGTATCTTTACCAGAGTGGGCTTCCCTAAGGAGGTGGTGTCTGACAGAGGTACCAACTTCATGTCAGCATACCTGAAACACATGTGGAATGAGTGTGGAGTGACTTATAAATTCACTACACCATATCATCCACAAACTAATGGCCTTGTTGAGAGATTCAACAAGACATTAAAGGGCATGATCATGGGGCTCCCAGAAAAACTCAAAAGGAGATGGGATGTCCTCCTGCCATGTCTGCTTTTCGCTTACAGAGAGGTGCCTCAGAAGGGAGTAGGGTTCTCACCCTTTGAACTTCTGTTTGGCCACCCTGTAAGGGGACCACTTGCTCTTGTTAAAGAAGGCTGGGAGAGACCTCTTCATGAGCCTAAACAAGACATAGTGGACTATGTACTTGGCCTTCGCTCAAGGATGGCAGAGTACATGAAAAAGGCAAGTAAAAACCTTGAGGCCAACCAACAACTCCAGAAGTTTTGGTATGACCAAAAGGCTGCACTGGTTGAATTTCAACCAGGGCAGAAAGTCTGGGTTCTGGAGCCTGTGGCTCCCAGGGCACTTCAGGACAAATGGAGTGGCCCTTACCCAGTACTAGAAAGGAAGAGTCAGGTCACCTACCTGGTAGACCTGGGCACTAGCAGGAGCCCCAAGAGGGTGATCCATGTGAACCGCCTTAAGCTCTTCCATGACCGGGCTGATGTGAAGTTGTTGATGGTAACAGATGAGGACCAGGAAGCTGAGAGTGAGCCTCTCCCTGATCTCCTCTCATCAGACCCTAAAGATGGCTCAGTGGATGGAGTGATCTATTCAGACACCCTCTCTGGCCAACAGCAATCTGATTGTAGGAAGGTCCTGCAACAGTTTGCTGAGCTCTTTTCCTTAACCCCTGGTCAGACACACCTGTGTACCCATGATGTGGACACAGGAGACAGCATGCCTGTCAAAAACAAAATCTTCAGACAGTCTGATCAAGTTAAAGAAAGCATCAAGGTGGAAGTCCACAAGATGCTGGAATTGGGAGTAATTGAGCACTCGGACAGGCCCTGGGCTAGCCCAGTGGTCTTAGTCCCCAAACCTCACACCAAAGAAGGAAAGAGAGAGATGAGGTTTTGTGTGGACTACAGAGGTCTTAATTCTGTCACCAAGACAGATGCCCATCCCATTCCTAGAGCTGACGAGCGGATTGACAAATTAGGTGCTGCCAAATTCTTAAGTACCTTTGACTTAACAGCAGGGTACTGGCAAATCAAAATGGCACCTGGAGCAAAAGAGAAAACAGCATTCTCCACACCTGATGGGCATTATCAGTTTACTGTTATGCCCTTTGGTTTAAAGAATGCCCCTGCCACCTTCCAAAGGTTGGTGAATCAAGTCCTTGCTGGGTTGGAGTCCTTTAGTGCAGCTTATCTTGATGATATTGCTGTCTTTAGCTCCAACTGGCAGGATCACCTGGTCCACCTGAAGAAGGTTTTGAAGGCTCTGCAATCAGCAGGCCTCTCTATCAAGGCATCCAAATGCCAGATAGGGCAGGGAACTGTGGTTTACTTGGGACACCTTGTAGGTGGAGGCCAAGTTCAGCCACTCCAGCCTAAGATCCAGACTATTCTGGACTGGGCAGCTCCAAAAACCCAGACTCAAGTCAGGGCATTCCTTGGCTTGACTGGGTACTATAGGAGGTTTGTGAAGGGATATGGATCCATTGTGACAGCCCTCACAGAACTCACCTCCAAGAAAATGCCCAAGAAAGTAAACTGGACTCTAGAATGCCAACAGGCCTTTGACACCCTGAAACAAGCTATGTGCACAGCACCAGTTCTAAAAGCTCCAGATTACTCCAAGCAATTCATTGTGCAAACAGATGCCTCTGAACATGGGATAGGGGCAGTTTTGTCCCAAACAAATGATGATGGCCTTGACCAGCCTGTTGCTTTCATTAGCAGGAGGTTACTCCCCAGGGAGCAGCGTTGGAGTGCCATTGAGAGGGAGGCCTTTGCTGTGGTTTGGTCCCTGAAGAAGTTGGGACCATACCTCTTTGGTACTCACTTCCTAGTTCAAACTGACCACAGACCTCTCAGATGGCTGATGCAAATGAAAGGTGAAAATCCAAAACTGTTGAGGTGGTCCATCTCCCTACAGGGAATGGACTTTATAGTGGAACACAGACCTGGGACTGCCCATGCCAATGCAGATGGCCTTTCCAGGTTCTTCCACTTAGAAAATGAAGACTCTCTTGGGAAAGGTTAGTCTCATCCTCTTTCGTTTGGGGGGGGGGGGTTGTGTAAGGAAATGCCTCCTTGGCATGGTTACCCCCTGACTTTTTGCCTTTGCTGATGCTATGTTTTGAATTGAAAGTGTGCTGAGGCCTGCTAACCAGGCCCCAGCACCAGTGTTCTTTCCCTAACCGGTACTTTTGTATCCACAATTGGCACACCCTGGCATCCAGATAAGTCCCTTATAAGTGGTACCCCTGGTACCAAGGGCCCTGATGCCAAGGAAGGTCTCTAAGGGCTGCAGCATGTCTTATGCCACCCTGGAGACCCCTCACTCAGCACAGACACACTGCTTGCCAGCTTGTGTGTGCTGGTGAGAACAAAACGAGTAAGTCGACATGGCACTCCCCTCAGGGTGCCATGCCAGCCTCACACTGCCTATGCAGGTGTAGATAAGTCACCCCTCTAGTAGGCCTTACAGCCCTAAGGCAGGGTGCACTATATCATAGGTGAGGGCACCAGTGCATGAGCACTGTGCCCCTACAGTGTCTAAGCAATACCTTAGACATTGTAAGTGCAGGGTAGCCATAAGAGTATATGGTCTGGGAGTCTGTTTTACACGAACTCCACAGCACCATAACGGCTACACTGAAAACTGGGAAGTTTGGTATCAAACTTCTCAGCACAATAAATGCACACTGATGCCAGTGTACATTTTATTGTAAACTACCCCCCAGAGGGCACTTTAGAGGTGCCCCCTGAAACCTTAACCGACTATCTGTGTAGGCTGACTGGTTCCAGCAGCCTGCCACAACCGAGACATGTTGCTGGCTCTGAGGCCAGTAACAAAGCCTGCACTGGGTGGAGATGCTAACACCTCCCCCAGGCAGGAGCTGTCACACCTGGCGGTGAGCCTCAAAGGCTCACCCCTTTGTACCAGCACCGCAGGACACTCCAGCTAGTGGAGTTGCCCGCCCCCTCCGGCCACGGCCCCCACTTTTGGCGGCAAGGCCGGAGAAAATAATGAGAATAACAAGGAGGAGTCACTGGCCAGTCAGGACAGCCCCTAAGGTGTCCTGAGCTGAAGTGACTCTAACTTTTAGAAATCCGCCATCTTGCAGATGGAGGATTCCCCAATAGGATTAGGGATGTGACCCCCTCCCCTTGGGAGGAGGCACAAAGAGGGTGTACCCACCCTCAGGGCTAGTAGCCATTGGCTACTAACCCCCCAGACCTAAACACGCCCTTAAATTTAGTATTTAAGGGCTTCCCTGAACCTAAAACTTTAGATTCCTGAAACTACAAGAAGAAGAAGACTGCTGAGCTGAAAAACCCCTGCAGAGGAAGAACAGAAGACACCAACTGCTTTGGCCCCAGACTTACCGGCCTGTCTCCTGCCTTCCAAAGAAACCTGCTCCAGCGACGCTTTCCAAGGGATCAGCGACCTCTGAATCCTCTGAGG